>NW_021163834.1:0-21912 GCF_004324835.1 Dendronephthya gigantea | reverse complement strand
GAATTACCAAAGGACACTGAAATATCGTTCAATAAAAGAAACACAGATAAAATTAACATTTTACCCCAAAGTGGCAATGAATTGCAACAGAAGCGAGATGACGACTTGCCAAACTTGCCAGAAATAGAAGCGAACAAGAAATCGGAGCTTCCGGTAGGCTTTCATATTGCGAATATAAGTTTGTATCTATTGATAACCAAGGAGCAGCGTGGCAGCGTCTTCAAACAACAATGTTGATTTGTTTCTCTTTGTTATTGATCTGCTTTTTCACTGATAGTGGCGCTATATTTATTAGTCATGCATAATTACTGGTAGCTAATTCAGGGGTAAAAATCCACATCTAGAACCCATATAATATTGGCGCGCTTTTCTTAACTCTCGCAACATTCTCGCGTGTTTGGATTAGGCCATGTATCCATGCAAACACGGAAACCATTAAGTAATTGTTTAATCAGTTATAGAGCGAAGCGTATGAGAACAAACGTCTGTGTACACACTGATAGAATATCCGTAGGTAAGGATTAAGGAGCACCGCAGAAATTTGTATTTATGAAGTTTCAACCCGAAAATCTGATCACTGGTTCACAATTGTGTATTTCTGTATAAAGGTCAATTATTTCTCTTTTGAATACGCAATCTCCAATCTTTTGGGAGCTCATCATACTCATCTTACAGCTGTTAAATGGTCATTTTGAGGCTTAAAGAGAATACACAATGGAAATTACGCATTTTTCCGAGTTTTATTGTGAAAGAATTTTTCGATTTTTTAAAAAGGAAAAAATCTTAGAGCCGTTTGGATCCGTGAACTCAAATAAGACTGGAACGCTAGCTCTCTGACTTTCCTTCATTAATGAGTAAAGCCAGGATGGCGGACAATGAAGCTGAGCTATATTAAAATTCCTAGAGGACTTGCTCTCGGGCAGATCCATTGAGCTATTTTTAAATCCCTGGACGACTTGCTCGTCATTTCTCGCTAACTTCGCCGCCATGTTTTTGTCACCAAAAACATGAAAAACATGCCGAATTTCGTCATATTTACCACTGACCGCGATCAATTAATACAAGTCATAGATGCTGTTTATGCCAATGCAAAAATAAATATACATATATTGAAACGTCAAAGAAATGTGGACAAAAGTTGAACTACAAATTTTCATAATCACCGTCTGACACTGAATGACAGGTTTATTTTTTATTTTCTTAATGATGTTTTCGTTATTTATACATTCCTATATTAAATTTAACAAATGCTCAAACTTTTTGGCACTATTTAGCCCTACTTCATATACAATTTTAATCTTAAGTTTGGCCAACCTATAAGATGCTCATGATAACATGGGAGCTTTTGAATGTAACAAGTATAAAGAAAGGAATATTGATCATGGAACTAAAGATAAAGTTTTACAGCTTTTAATATTTTTATGCAGCATGCTTGCATGTATGTACAAATTAGAAGGAGTAATAAACAGTCATATGAATAATTTGACAAAAAAATTAAAATTAACACCAAAAAGGGTCATTAGATGTTTTCATACTGATCTTTATGGGAAAATTGACTTCAATAACATACAAATGGTGTATTTGCTGCAAATTGTGTACTGCATGTATAAGGCATGGACAAGACATTATAGTCATCAAGGTTCCTTAACTTCATGGTCAAGGATGTATTTGGAGCTTATAAACAGAAGTATTTTTGCAACTCAAGCTTTGCTTTATTTCCAACTTCAAGTTGAAGCAACTATGTCAGCAGGGTATTGCACATGTGATATTATTAATTTGTGACATTTGTAACATCTTACTACCATTGAAGTAACCGTCAACCTAGCCACCATTGAAGTAACAATAAACATTACTACCATTATTCTGCCTTTAATAGAATAAAAGCAACACATAACCATCAGACAGTTTTGAATCCCTGTGTTAGTAGATTAGGTGGAATGTTTATTTTTTTATAACATGTAAATAAATATCGATCAAACTACCAAGTTTTAAAAGACTTTATAGCGACATTCTGAGTGACAATATAAACAGAATAGATCAGGCCATCCAATGGGCTTCAACCAATCAGAACACGCGTTATATACATATTATTTATAATAACATATACTTCCAGCCACATATCAACAAAAACCCATTTACCCGTAATAATCTTTGAAATTGAACACTTTTTTAATCGTTTCGCAACAATCGAGCAAAATGCACATGTATAAATTTCCCTCACTCGTTATAGATTTCTATGGGACATCGCCCTGGCCGCGAGCCCGCCCCAGTGTTTTCATGCGTTGTTTTCTCTGTCAAGTTTGAATATCCCGGTAAAACACTCGCTTTCGCTGTTCATATATTATTACACCTAAAATTTAACCTCAAGTTCCATTAAAATGTCACATCTCGTTGCCTCAAATCATTCTTTTCTCTTAGGTATTTAAAAAAAACTTCTCTATTTCATCACAGGTAAGCCTGGACCAACCGAGAGAGATGCAGCTTGAGTTGAGTTCCACAGAACATACCGAAGCATTGAATGACTCCAACTTTACATCGTGTGGTTCACAAACTACATCAAATGGTCCGGAAACGCGCGATCCACTGGCAACCGTGCGCAGAAATTCAGGCATTGAACTTGGTCATTCTGAAGGCAAAGTCGAAAACACGTCGATCAGTTCGAAAACCTCAAATGAGTATAACCCACTAGAAGCTGATGTTTCAGTGTCGAAATCTGTAAAAGTTGTTGAACCGCAAGTAAATGAGGCTGAAAATATCCTGGGAAAATCTGAGCCCCAGTTGGTCCAGCAAGGTGTCCAAAGTGATGTTTGCAACTCCCCAATAGGGAATGGTGGCGAAACTAAGAATGGAGAGAGCGAAATGGTAAATATACGCTAAACTTTATTAATTTTGAAATATATTATTTAGCTATATACCGTCAACCAATCTTGTTGTGATAAAATTTAACGCTTTTATTAAAGTTTAATAAAGTTGCATCTTTAGATTATCACTAATAGAACGAATTAAGTGGTACAATTAATGCCAAAATCATACTCGTAGTTAACAAATGTTGCTCGTGCTGGGCGATGTTGCTCGTACAATTAGGGATTAATTGTATTTGTGATGTTTGAAATTTTGACAAAATTTTCACAAAATTTTCTATAAAAACGTCACTCGTATTCCAATAATATTTCAGATGTGCTAGAGCACCCCGCTGAATAGCTGGCAAAAATTTAACACTTCCCGATCTCTGATTCACATATACTTCATGCCACATATTCACAAAAACCTATTTATCCGTAATAATCTTTGAAATTCAACATTTTGTAAATCGTTTTGCCAAAATCGAGCAAAATGCGCAAATATAAATTTCCCTCACTCATTATACCTTTGTATGGGAAATCGCTTTGGCCGCGAGTTTGCCCCAATGTTTTCATACATCGTTTTCTCGGTTTAGATATCCCGGGAAAACACTCGCTCTCGCTGTTCATATGATTATTACATCCAAAATTTAACTCCAAGTCATATTTAAAGTGTAACATCTCGTTGCCTCAAAATACTCTTTTGTCTTAAGATATTTAAAAAAAACGTCTCTATTTCATCACAGGTAAACCTGGACCAACCGAGTGAGATGCAGAGTGAGTTGAGTTCCACAGAACATACCGAAGCATTGAATGACTCCAACTTTACATCGTGTGGTTCACAAACTACATCAAATGACCCGGAAACACGCGATCCACTTGCAACCGTGCGCAGAAATGTAAGCATTGAACTTGGTCATTCTGAAGGCATAGTCGAGAACACGTCGATCAGTACGAAAACTTCAAATCAGTATAACCCACTAGAAGCTGATGTTTCAGTTTCTAAATCTGAAAAAGTTGTTGAACCTCAAGCAAACGAGGCTGATAATATCCTGGGAAAATCTGAGCCCCAGTTGGTTCAGCGAGATGTCCAAAGTGATGTTTGCAACTCCCCAATAGGGAATGATGCCCAAACTAAGAATGGAGAGAGCGAAATGGTAAATATACGCTAAACTTTAATCATTTTAAAATATACTATTTAGCTGTAATACCACCAACCAATCTTGTTGTGATAAAATTTAACGCTTTTATTAAAGTTTAATACAGTTGCATCTTTAGATTATCAGTAATAGAACGAATTAAGTCGTACAATTAATGCCAAAATCTTACTCGTGGTTAACAAATGTTGCTCGTGCTGAGCGATGTTGAGGGATTAATTGTATTTGTGATGTTTGAAATTTTGACAAAATTTTATTAAAACCGAAACGATTAATTAAAACAAAACAAAACGATTAATTAAAACAAACCGTTCTTCGCAGTTCTGTTTTCATACATTGTTTTCTCGTGCAGTCGGGTTTGAATATCCCGGTGAGACACTCGCTCTCGCTGTTCATATATTACATCCAAAATTTAACTTGAAGTCCTATTTAGAGTGTCACATCTCGTTGCCTCAAATCACTCTTTCTCTTAGGTATTTAAAAAAACTTCTCTATTTCACAGGTAAGCTTGGACCAACCGAGTGAGATGCAAAGTGAGTTGAGTTCCACTGAACATACCGAAGCATTGAATGACTCCAATGTAAAGACATCGTGTGGTTCACAAACTATATCAAATGACCCGGAAACGCGCGATCCAATGGCAACCGTGCCCAGAGATTCAAGCATTGAACTTGGTCATTTTGAAGGCATAGTCGAGAACACGTCGATCAGTACGAAAACCTCAAATCAGTGTAACCCACTAGAAGCTAATGTTTCAGTGTCTGAATCAGAAAAAGTTGTTGAACCTCAAGAAAATGAGCCTGAAAATATCCTGAGAAAATCTGAACCCCAGTTCGTGCAGCAAGATGTCCAAAGTGATGTTTGCAACCCCCAAATAGGGAATGATGCCCGAACTGAGAATGGAGAGAGCAAAATGGTAAATATACGCTAAACTTTAATAATTTTAAATTATACAATTTAGCTATATACCACCAATCAATCTTATTTTGATAAAATTTAACGATTTTATTGAAATTAAATAAAGTTGTATCTTTAGATTACAGAAGATATATAATTAATTAATGAGTAATAGAACGAATTAAGTCTTGCAATTAATGCCAAAATCATACTCGTGGTTAAAAAATGTTGCTCGTGTTGAGCGATGTTGAAATTTTCACAAAATTTTCTATAAAAACTTCACTCGTATTGCTATAATATTTCAGATATGCTAGAGCACCTCGTTCAATAGCTGGCCTTCCGCGTATACGCGTTTTGTATAAATAAGAACTCTATATTAACAATGTTAAGCTAGTGGGTTTTCTGGCAGTGCAAAGTAGTGGAGTGTTAAGCGGTTTTGGTCTCTAGTGCGGTATGTGAATGTCTGGGTGCGAATACGCGCCGTTTACTTTCTGTTTTTTTTTTACCTTCTTTTCTCTTTTGATGTTTGCAAACCCCGAAAATGAACCTCTGAAAATATCTTTAGGTTAGTTTTTGGGTTATTTGATATCTGATTCATTTTTTGAGTTTCTTTGTTTTCTCAAAAGTGCAAGCGTTTAGCGGAGGCCTGGAGATGAAGTGATCTACCATATCTAAATTAGCTTCATCGTTAATTCCAAATTTTACTCGCTATCGCATAATTATCTAAAATTAAATCAAATCAGCATACAAAATAACTAAATAAAAACACCAAAATAAAACTTTGCTTTAATTGTAACCACTCCTATGCAAAAAACATCAATAATAATCATGCATTGCGTATCACAATCAATTCTTACCTATCTTTCACGTATTTAGAAATTGTAAAGAACTCACCTTCCGGAGACCTTTTGTCTCGATTCATTCGAGAAGCCACTGGAACAACTTCTGTTCGTGTCTCTCTGGGATATCCAAACTCTTGAAAACGAATAATTAAAACATTCTGTTTTCATACATTGTTTTCTCAGTTGGGTTTGAATATCCCGGTGAGACACTCGCTCTCGCTGTTCATATATTACATCCAAAATATAACTTGAAGTCCTATTTGAAGTGTCGCATCTGGTTGCCTCAAATCACTCTTTTTTCTTAAGATATTTAAAAAAAAGTGTCTATTTCATCACAGGTAAACCTGGACCAACCGAGTGAGATGCAGAGTGAGCTGAGTTCCACAGAACATACCAAAGCATTGAATGACTCCAACTTTACATCGTGTGGTTCACAAACAAGATCAAATGATTCGGAAACACGCGATCCACTGGCAACCGTGCGCAGAAATTTAGGCATTGAACTTGGTCATTCTGAAGGCATAGTCGAGAACACGTCGATCAGTACGAAAACCTCAAATCATTATAACCCACTACAAGCTGATGTTTCAGTTTCTAAATCTGAAAAAGTTGTTGAACCTCAAGCAAATGAGGCTGATAATAGCCTGGGAAAATCTGAGCCCCAGTTGGTGCAGCAAGGTGTCCAAAGTGATGTTTGCAAGTCCCCAATAAATAAAGACAACAAAATGGTAGCAGTTGATTTCCAATTTCCTGATGACAGTTCTCCGGTTGCGCATTCTAAACCGGATGATTTAACTAGGGACACTGTCGAACATCAGTCTCAGCCCGGCCTTGAAGACTCTCTAAAGGCATTAACTAATTGGAAAATTGGCGTTGCAAAAACAAATCGTAAAAACGATCTTCCTTCAAACGAAATTTGCAGCGCGGAAAAATTAGACAAAGCGGCTCCAAATGGGGATTGTCTCAAGGTATCACAAAAGGTCGACAATCTTAATGCAGAACAAGGAAAACAACATAATTTAGATGACGTCTTCAGCTCTGATGAAGCAAAACAACAGACGTTAAACGATAGTTTAACAGAAGTATTTGCTTCTTGGGGAGAAAAATCGACTAAAAAATCAGAGGGCTTAGGAATACGTATTGCCGAGGAAGAAAAATTGCACACGTTGAACGATAATACTACTCAGGTATTGGGCGAACAGACCGTTACTTTGAACAAAGAGGTTTCTCGGGAACAAAAAGCAAATGAATCATTAACTTGGCATGACTTAAAAGGCCTTACTAGTAATGAAAAAAGGAAACTAGAGACGTTGAAGGAACTCAACCGCGCACAGGTTTGTGAACCAGAAAACGGGGTATCTGTCGGTATAGACAATAATCCAGTATCATTAAACAAGAACGGAGAACAATGTAAGTTAAATATGGTTTCTGGCACAAGAGATTTCTCTTCTCGTAGCGAAGATAATGTCACAAACGAAGAGGAATTGGCCGTACCAGTCCCGGAAGCCAATATGCAATTAATTCTCAGAGTTCTGGATTCACAGGAAGGGGCTAAAACGTCCATTCGTGTTCTGGAGGAAGATGACATTGGACTTGCCACGTTAGACAGGTTTTGTAATGTGAACGACTCCGAGGGATGCGATTCCAACGATATTGATGTGTATCTCAGAATTTTGAACAAAACGGGAAGACCTTTAGGTATCGAGGTGGATAGTGCAGAACAGCTTGTCGGAAACTTGACATCAAGTGGATCCACGCAAGTGCATTGTCTCACTTCACAGGCACTCCAAGAAACTGTAGCTGAATTAGTACAACGACAACCTATCAGCAACCCTGCACCTAATTCTAGAAAAAAGAGGAGAAAACTAACTGGGATTTATAGAGAAATTCTCTCAAGAAAGCCCACTCGCACAAGAGATAATTACCCAAAATAATGCTGATGCCGGTGTAAACTATTACGATATCGGGAATTCTTGCCAAAGGCATTATACTGAGATGACGAAGACCATTCTGAACGAACGTCACAGGTTTAAATTGCGTTTTTTTATTTTCCCAGTTGTGTTAATTTTTTTGGTTTATTTTTTGTTTTTGCTGGCAACATGCGATATATAGTAAAGTGAAAAGCTATCTTCATGGCCAACACCACCTGGTTATATACAACAGATGTCAAATCTTACTTTCTCCATTTTATAATTAGAGGTTTACTTTAGTGCCCTGTTATGATAGCTTAAAACTAGTTCATGTCCGGAATCATCATCATGTGGTAATGTAGCGATAACATCATATACCATGATATAGTATGACGTTGCATCACATATCACCAATCATATGACTTCGCATCATATTACATCACACAAGCCCCGTCTACGGCTAAAATGGGTACTCGTGCCCAATTATAATATGATAATATCGCAGGTAACGTAATTTGAGTACTTTGAATATAATGTTTCCAGTAATTCGACGGTTACGCGTACTGTCCACACGTATCCGGCGTTTTCTCCCACTCAAAAAGGGGGGGGGGGGAATCTGAAAACGCTCTCCAGAGTGGAAGAATTTGAAAACGACGGCTGAGCGGATACGAGTGGACGGCTTTGCCGGATAAATTTGAAAACGTCACTAATCAAATTGTTTCCATATTAATAAGGCTTGTTTCACGTCTTGTGGCTTACGCTTAACTTTATATTGCTACATTACCGTCAAATGAGTCCTATTTAAAACATAGTCTGAAATATTAACCATTTGCGGTGACCTGATGAAAAACTGAAGTTGGTTGGTAGGAGACCATATAAAGACAGCTACTGACGTTTATTTTAGTTATTTGTCCTTCATCAGCTGTATTCGGTGTTTTTTGATAAGAATAAAGCATTGTTATTACGAACTTCTGTATTCGAAATATTACCATTGTTAATCTTGTACACGAGTTTGGCTTCGGATTCTAGTCCATGTTCCTTATAAGGGTTTTCCACCCCAGCTCAGCCTAAGCAGCTTCTGAAGGACCGTGCTCGTTGGGATAACCCAAAACTATTCTCGCAGCCCTGTTTTGAAGCCTTCGCTATTAGATTCATTATACCCATTCTGAAATCAATGGCGTTTCCTGCTAGATATTTATTTGCGAATTCTATCAATAACTATAGTTAAACTAGAAACACGTGTATGCAGCAACCCCTTGCCTAGGTTAAACGAAATCATTTAAGCATATGGATGGTAGCATAATATAGTTGAAAAATTTATGTGGTTTGGAGGATGGTCGGGGGGTACGTGTGGTAACGTGCGGTTTGTGAAAAAAGAAGTATGGAAATATTTTTCTGCAAGTGAATGTACTGTAAGTCATAGCAAGTCGTAACGGCTAAGAGCCGTATATTTTCAAAGAATCAAAGTTTACCCTCCTATTTTTTGGAAAAAATGGCAATAATTCTTACGTTTTTCTGGAAGCTAAGTTAGTCGTCTCGAAACGAAAACTATTGAAATCACTCATTGTTAAAATTTAAATGCCGTGTTCACGAATTTCAGCCCGTGGGGATTTAATGCAACTTATAAAATGCTAAATGCTTTGTGTTGCTAGAGAAAGGGGACATGTTGAAGATCATGGTCCTTGAGATGCACATTTAAATAATGTTATCCATATTTGTAAATTGTAAATATTGTTGATAAATATCAATCTTGCGAACAAGCAAATTATACTGCATCATATGCATGCATAAAAATCAGTATGGCAAACATTTATACATCTCTGGGTCCCAACCAGTGAACTCTAAAAAGACTGGAACGATAACTTGGCCGCCATCTTTGAAGCCAGCACTGATGGCCGCCATGAAGGCCAAGAGTTGAAATTACACCACCAAAACAACGCCGGTTTTTATACACAAATCCTTCTCATCTGATCATGAATAAAAGCTTAAAACAAGCATTGACACTTAGATTTTACTAAAAAACAAGTTTTATGAACGTGAAAAGGTGCAAACCTATTTTTTTTGCGAGTTGAAGGCGAAGTTTTTTTTCGGCCCGTTCAAATTCTTTAAATATTTCAAGTACAAAGCTGGTACCTCGCCGGTTTTTACAGTAAGATGATGCGGATTACTTAGGTCTATCCAAAAAGGGTAAATTCGTTGTTTAAAGTTGAAGTGGTCAAATAAAAATTGCACTTTTCTCGCAATTTTTTGCCAAAAAATACGATTTTTACGGAATTTTCACTCTCCCCAGTTCTTTTGAAGGCTTGATTTGCTCGCTCGGCTGCCGCCTTAATCAGCAAATTATATTCAAATCGGCTTCATCCAATGACTAGTCTTTATTGTTGAGTTATCGTTCTAGTCTTATTAGAGTTCACTGGTCCCAACAGAGTGCTTAGGTATTCAAACTCTAACAATTACATTCTTATGGGTGATTTCAATAGTTTTCGTTTTTTTGGGACACCCATATATATGGGACATACATATATATATATATATATATATATATATATATATATATATATATATATATATATATATATATATATATATATATATATATATATATATATATCGCGATCCGTCCTCGTTATGGGTGAGATTAAAATATGATTAATGCAAATTCGCTGTTCTAACATATGTCTCAAGGGATGACTGAATTTGTGATCATGTTTTGATCTATCTGTTTAAACAAAACTTGTTGGTGCACAAAGATGCAACTGCTAAAACTAGTAATATGCATATTTTTTAACAGATAACCACCCAACACATCATGTACAAGAAGTTGTAGAACGAGTGTACGACAGTCCTGATTTCAATCCTATTGAAGAGGTTTACATATAGCTTGCTATCTCATTCAACTGTATTTGCGGCGTTCGCAGTAAACAGTCCATGTTAATATATTCTTCGTGTGGGAATAAAGATTTGCTCGCTGTTGGGCGACCCATACGGCAAGGCTTTACATCACCCGTGTTCCAAAAGGTGCTGAGAGTACGATAGACGGTTTTTAAACAAACAAATAGCTGTGCTGTAATTTCGTCGATGATTCTTTCGTAAAACAGTCGTTGGTAAACCATTCTCCACCTTAAATCATCCGAATATGGTCTTGGCATTTTCTAATCGTTCACCTTGCTATACTCGAACTCGCAATTAACACGCTTGTACAATCCCACGCGTGTTGATGCATAATAATGTCACGTGATCGATATATACATATACTTGCTCAGGACAACCTTTTTGATAACGACAGTATATATATATATATATATATATATAATATATATATATATATATATATATATATATATATATATATATATATATATATATATATATATATATATATATATATATGTAGCTACCGTTTCTTCCGGTAAGTGGTGTTTTCCGGTATGCGAGTGTTATGTGACGGAACACGCGGGTTTCAGAGGAGAGTTTTTAGGCGAATGGACGCCATATTGACAAATTTATATATGCATGTAGAACCAAACGGTTCTAAACGTACTCAAAGGGTTTTTAAATGTACTCTGAAGGAGAGTAAACGTAGTTAAATAAAGTGAACTGAGGTAGTAGAGGAGAGGTAAAGAAAAAGTTATTGTAAACGCGAAAGTAAGGTAAACAAAGTTGAGTTAAATGGAGTTGTGTGTATTAGTCCGGGTCGGCGTCCAAAGAAAGTTACAGTTTAGAACCGTTTGAGAATTCTACGCGTGATCAGAGTGAAAGTCGTCAGAAAAAAGATAGTATTACCGTTTGAAAATTGTGTTGTTTCAAGGGAATATGGTATGGATTATGTCGTTACTTTAGTTGGAAACAAGGTGGAATCGTGGGATTATAAGTATTAAAGTCGTGGGTGTCACGTGGAATTTAATACGTTTGAAAAGGTTTGGTCTTCAGGAAGAAGACGCTATTGTTATTTCACATTGCATTGTTGAACGAGAGTGTATTACTTCATAGTTGTTTACGATAGAGGATCGATATTACGGAATTATTCGGTCATTGGTGTGTTGGGTATAAACATATGGTACTTAAAGGGACATATTTCAGGAAGAAAACAATATTGTATTGTACAGTACGTTGGCTATAGCCTTAAATTGTCAGCTTGAACACGTCGAACTGGTTTCGGTAGTTAAACTCGCGATTACGAGTTAGTATTGTTTGGATATATTATTATTGTGGAACATGAAGTAATGAGGATGGGGTTTCATCTAGAGTGATATATTATGAACATTGTGTACATTAAACTTTAAGTAGACTGAGAAAAAGGATTTGCAATTATTGAAGTGCAATTAAATTTAGCTATTATGAGTCGTGAAGAATATATGCTGGAGAACATAAATAATCTATTCAAGTCCAGGTTGGAGTATATTAACAGTTTATCAAGATTACACGAGGACATTCAAGGACTTATGGATGCAGGACTAGGAAATACTGACGAGATTGTGTCGAAGAAAAATGGGTATGATAAACTATGGAGTGAATTTGTTAGTGTTCATGAGCAGTACTTGGAGGTTGTTACAGCTGAAGATGAAAGAAGAAGAGCTAATTTAACATACAAAGATCAGATGGACGAAAAGGTACATTTGGACCAACTATTTGCATGTTGGGGAAGAAAGTCAAAGTTGCAGAGTACTGGTAAAGGTCAAAGCCAAATTAGTGTTTCAACAAGTGGTGCAAGTTCAACATCAGCCTTGTCGAAGAAGAGAGAGAAGGTAGCCCTTGCACAGTTAAAAGTTAGCCAGTTAATGCAACGACATGAAATGAAAAGGAGAATGGCAGAGCTAAAGTATGAATGGAGGAACAGGCAAAGGTTAGTTTCAATATTCAAAATGAACTAGCTGATGAGTATATACGGGGACAATATGAATTAGACCCTCTGCCTGAGAATGTTGTTTATGGATTGGATAGTGAAATTTATACTGGTCGTCCTTCAATCCAAAACCAGTCGAGAACAATGCAGAATTTTGGGAAACATGAAGCGTATAGACCGGTAGTGTGTGTAGCAAGTAGAATGGACTGGGACTATGCAAAACTCACAATGGCGAATCGTCCAGTTGTGAACTACCCCACTTTAGTTCTAGCAGCGAAGCAGCATACAAGTCAGCCTAGTGCTTTCAGCCCTCAAACAAGTAAATTGTGGAACTATCCTGGAGATGATAGATTGCAGTTAAACACCAAATTACCCTCAGCATTTCAAATGCCATCTGTAGAGAACTGTAGAAACTTTGATACACCTCTATGGCACCCAACTGTAAAATTACCTACAGAATCAGCAACTAAATTACCATGGCAATCACCTGAGAGGAGGGTGGAGTTGCCAATGCCTGTAAGGAGTGACAGTGGCGAAGAGATGGTTAGAGCATTACGACAAGTAGTGTCAACCCCAAGGATTAAATACATGAGGAGAGCCTATGAATTATGTCTCCTTCATTCATAACTTTGAAACTTGTCTGGAGAAGGATAACCCTGACAATGCCACAATACTTCAACTATTGATACTGCAATGGGAAAGCTCTTGAAGCAATAGAGTCTTGTGTGAACCTGCCAGTGGAACAAGGTTATGTTACGGCAAAGAATACCTTAAAGGAAAACTTTGGGAAGCCCCATATAATTGCGAAAGCACATATCAGGAAACTGGAGAACCTGCCGGTCCTGAAACAAGCAGATGGACCGAGTTTGTTGGAATATGCAAGAAAGTTAGAAATTGCTAACAGAACCCTGACCAGTATGGGGCCAGAATATGAAAGTGAATTAAGTCACGTAAACACTTTACGCGAGTTAAATAGGAAGCTCCCCATGTTTATGAAGGTTAAATGGACAGAGCGTGCAGGAACAATTATTGAATCTGGTTCAAGACCAAATTTTCAAAACTTCTTGGCGTTTGTGCGAGGAAGAGCAAAACTTGTAAACAATGAGTTTGCGGAAGATCTTTCAAGTAGTACGTCAAAGATAAGAGGGAAGGGACAAGGGGTAGGTGGACGCTTTGTACATAGGGCAGCTGCTTTAACTGCAGGTGCACAGCAAACCCAAGAAAGAAATCGTGTGTCAAATTCGCCTTATTCTAAATGTTTGTTCTGTTGGAGCACATAGGATTTGGAAGTGTTCAGCATATAATAAGATATCGTATCAAGACAAGAAGAAATTTGTTCAGGAAAATCACCTATGTATGAAATGCCTTAGTAATGGCCATTTTATGCGGACATGCCCCAAAGTACATTTTCGATGTCAGAAAGAAGGCTGCAATGAAGGGCATCATACCTTGTTGCATCCTCCAGAAGCAATTACACCTCAAGGAAATCGTGATGGCAAACATTTGCCTGATGAACACAGTAAAGAAACAGGCTCCGATAATGAGAAGAATAAACAGGCAGAGTCCAGAGTAACTGTGGCAACTGGGGCCGGCGAGAGAGTTTGCCTCAGCGTTGTACCAGTGAAAGTGCAAATAAAGGGACGAGAGCAACCTTTAGTTGTAACATATGCTCTATTAGATTGTGGCTCAGAAGTTACACTCATTCATCAGAAATTGCAGAAAGAACTAGGAGCCCATGGTCAAAGGATTGATTTCTTCCTTTCAGGGATAAATGGGTCTAAACGAATTGACAGTGAACTTTTGGATATCGTAGTCACATCCATGGACGGGGTGACATCACTGGAGTTATCAAATGTACGGTCAGTTGAGCAAATGCCTATTGCTGGAAGTTGTATTGCCCGCAGAGAGGATATTCAGAGATGGCATCATTTGGATGGTGTTCCAATAACAGAATTAGATGCGAATGAGGTAACATTGGTTATTGATTGGTCTGCAGGAGAAACCCAGCATATTCGTACCACTCGAATATCGCATTGGTGAAGAGAATGATCAAGTGGCGATCAGGTATAGCCTGGGATGGACAGTTGTTGGCCCTCTCGGGGAAAGGAGAAAGAACAACTGCTATAATACGAAATTTGCTCGGACAGCAACACAAAAAGCCCTGTGACAAATGTGAAGCCCCGAGTCAGACAGTGTCTGTTGAATGAACCAGAACAACCTATGGAAGAGGATTATCAGCTTGAGAACAGTTCGGATGAAGGTATTTCAATGCTACATTCAAATGGGTCGGCCTCTGGGTTAAAGTCGTGTTTAGTTGAAGAAAAGTCCATGCCGCAAGATCTGAATCATCAGTTGGAGAGACTGTGGAAAACTGATTTTGAAGATTGTATTTTGGATACCAATGTCTGTCAATCCATTGAAGATAGAAGAGCTCTGACGGGTGATGGAGAAATCGCTAAAAAAGGTGGATGGTCATTATCATGCAGGTCGCCCTTCCATGGCGACATAAACCACCCTACTTACCTACAAGGAAATGGCACTGCGGAGAGGAATGGTGTTAAGAAACGTTTACTAAGGATGAAAGTCTTCTGAGAAAATATGCTTCAACGATAAACGATTATCTGGAAAAAGGATATGCTGAGAAGATACCGCAAGAACAGCTGCAATCAAGCAAAAAACCCCATTTGGTATCTCCTGCATCACCCGGTAAACCCATCCTGCAAAACCTGAGAAGATAAGAGTAGTCTATGATTGTGCCGCCACCTAAGAACACCTCTTTAAACCAGCAGTTATTACAAGGTCCTGACCAAACAAATCAGCTTGTCGGAGTGTTAATTCGGTTCAGACAGGAACAAGTGGGACTAGTCTCAGACATAGAAGCTATGTTTCACCAGGTGCTGGTTGAACCACAGGACTGTGATGCTCTTCGGTTCTTATGGTGGCCGAACGCAGATCTCTCGGGAGAAATGAAAGAATACAGAATGGTCAGACACTTGTTTGGTGCGACATCCTCGCCAAGCGTGGCGAATTTCTGCCTAAGGAAA
This sequence comes from Dendronephthya gigantea, assembly GCF_004324835.1. Lineage (NCBI taxonomy): Eukaryota > Metazoa > Cnidaria > Anthozoa > Malacalcyonacea > Nephtheidae > Dendronephthya > Dendronephthya gigantea. The sequence continues at coordinate 6,379 of NW_021163834.1, read as the reverse complement.
ACAGCTGATGATCACGAAAGCGAGTTTGATCAAAGTGTAGTGGATACAGTACACAGCAAAAAATCATTTTCTTATCGAGAAAATATATCTTATCTTAAGAATTTTTTTCTTATATAAAGAAAATTTTTCTTAAACCGAGAATTTTTTTTCTAACTCTAGGATATAAAATCTCCTTTAGAAAGTAATTTCTTAAAATAAGAAAGTCGTCAAGCCACAGATTTACAGAGTTTAAAACAAGAAATTATATTCTTATGAATTAGAATTTTTTTCTTATACTGAGAAAATAATTTCTTGATATAAGAAAGATTATCTTAACTTCTGAAATTCTCAATATGAGAAAATTAATCTTGAGTAACATCCCAAATATTTCTTAAAATAGGAAAGCTTGCCTTATCTGAATCTGGTTTCAAGAAAATAATTTCTTGGAATAAGAAAGATTATCTTAACTTCTGAAATTCTCAATTTGAGAAAATTAATATTGAGTAATATCCCAAATATTTCTCAAAATAGGAAAGCTTGCCTTATATCTGAGTCTCGTTTCAAGAAAATAATTTCTTGGAATAAGAAAATAATAAGAAAACAAGAACTTAATGGGGTAAAAAATTGATACAATAGAATTATTGTTATTTACAATGAACAAATGTCCGCCTCCCTTTATAAATTATATTAAGCTAAGTCTTATGTACAAACAATTTTTCCAAAAAGAAGCTCTTTAGAAACAAATTTCATCATGAGAGAAATGTGTCACATTTAGCCTTTCAATCGGTGTGCTTGGTTATTGAACTAAAAACACCACCTTAATTCGCTACCCATGTACAATAATATTTGATATACTAAAAGTAAGATTTACAATGCAAAAGTCAAAGATTGATATTTTAAATTTTAATTATCATGGAAAGGAGCATGGATTGCAACATAACGTCGTGTGCGCGACATATCGCGCGTGATCACGCGGTCAACGAGAGAGCGCTAAAGGCATTGTGGGAAGAAGCGCGTCCTTTTCAAATTTTCGTCGCTGTTGTGTTACGCGTCTTCACTGATCGCCGATTTTTATCGATTTTTTTCAATTCATACGTTTTAATATGGATCAAGAAACGACAAGTTTGCTCGAACAAATCGCTAGAGTGGTCAAAGAATGCGAGCAGATATTGGAAGGTATTAATTTTGTTGAGTATTGCTACAATTTAATAGTATTTTAACCGAACGTACTCTATTAAATTCGTTACGAACTAAACTCAAAATTCTGCTACTAGTAAACGAATAGTAAATATCGCACGCTTAAGACTGACTTATAATTAGCTTAATCGTATTTTAGTATGTTGTTATTTGCCTTTCTATACTCAGATGCTGTTACATGTAAACGTTTATAATTTATCAGATATTTGTGCTGTGTGACCTGGGGTCTGGTATCTAGATTCCTCTCCCCCACACATATTGCAATTGAAAAGTGGTACACCCTGGTAAATATTTCAATTTTTTATAGGAACTGGCATTGTAGAAGATGAAGAAAGATATAGATATACTCTATTTTACTGGAAATGGAAATGAAAACAAGCCTTTGAAAGTAAGACTATTTTTAAGATGCATGTTTTTTACCATTGTAATGTTAACTAAAACATTAATTTTTTTTATTGCCTTGATTTTAATGCATTATAAAGAAATACTTTTTCTCTTGTTGCATGGTATTTGATAAACTATATGATTATGGCCTACATTTCAATAAACCTATATGTTGCCAGATTTTTACCAGTTAGATTGTTGTTAGATATGTTGCAAGTTTTGAAATTATATACATTAAAATTCTATTTGTCACAATTAAATCACAATAATATCAATAGCATAACCATCTCCCAAACATCCAGAAGGCTTGTCGTAACATGATACATCTCCTAAAGAAGATTTCTATGATATTTCCTGACAAAAGTGGACAAAATTTAGGATAATTAGTTAGTCCATGAATTAACTGCATGTAAATCTATACAGAGGTATTAATAATGTGAGCTTAAATTGTTGATATGAGCATTCATTTTGTTTGTACTCTATATATAGGTTGACAGTGAAGATCTAAAGTATTTTGGGGAAAATGAGTTCGAAATCTTCCAATCATCCTGATTGACCAGGAAGGTATTTACATTGTTATTGAAAAACATATTTTGATGTGGGCAGCAGTTGAAAAGATAGCTGATGCAGTTGTTGCCTTCCTGGCTTCATTCTATTTGTTGGACATTGACTATCCAAAACATCATGAAATAGAATTGCCAGTCCTGCAAGTTATAATTCTAAAAGACACTCAAGTGCCACAGGACATCAGTTTAGCTTGTATAAGCATGTTAAGGTCATATAAAGAAGTAGGTTGAACTTTTGTTAAGTAAAATATCCATGTATATTATTACTCATATTATAAAAGCATATATTACTAGGATTTTCAGCTATTTTTAATAGTCAAAATTGTCTCATTTGAAGTTATTTATTCTCAAAACAAGGATGTTTTTCTTGAAATAAAATTTTTTTCTTATATGTAAAAAATATTTTCTCATTTTTTAGGTGTAATTTTATCTAACTTAGACATTATAATTTCTTATGAAAGATGTTTTCTTAAAACAAGAAAATAGGTTTTAAGAAAAATTTTCTCATTCTGAAAAAAATTCTTGCTCAGAAAATATTTCTTGCTATTCTCCCACTTTCTTATAACAAGAATATTTTTCTTAATATAAGTAAATATTTCTCAAATTAAGTTAATTTTTCTTAAAAAATAGTTACTATATTTCTTGTTTTAAGATTATTTTTCTCCAAAATTTCTTGTTTTAAGAAAACATTTTTTCTTAAAAAAAGAAAATATTTTCTTGATATGTTTTCTTAGCGAGAAATTATTTCTTGCTATTCTCCCATGAAAATTTTTCTCATTTCAAGATAAAAAATCTTGAAATGAGTTTTTTTTCTCAAAATAAGAAAGCGACTTTTTGCTGTGTAAAACGCTATATATATGTTGATGATATGATGAAATCAGTGAAACAACCAGATGAAGCTGTGGCTTTAGTACAAGAAAGTCGTGAACTACTAGCAAAGGGGGGATTTCGACTCACGAAGTGGTATAGTAACAATAGAAAGGTACTAGCTTCCATTCCGGAGAGTGAGAGAGCGAAATCAGTGGCCGATCTCGATGTAGAGAAACTTCCGATTGAAAGTGCACTTGGGTTGAAGTGGAACACAGAGGATGATACTTTCATTTGGGACGTTACTGAAAAATTGCCTCGCTTCTTTAACACAGAACCAGTGACGCGAAGAGCTCTGGTATCGGCTGTATACTCGTTGTTCGATCCGCTAGGATTCATAGCACCATACGTCATGAAAGCTAAGTTATTGTTACAAATGCTATGTAGGAAAGGAATCGGATGGGACGATCCCCTCGGAGAAGATGAATGTGCCCAGTGGAAACGGTGGTTGGAAGATCTTTCAAAGTTGTGTGAAATACGCGTGAAACGGTGTTTCAAACCTGATGAACTCGGCGATATTGTGGAGATACAACTACACCTTTTTTCCGACGCATCGAGAGTTGGATATTCGGCAGTCGCATTTCTTCGTCTTACTGACAATAAAAATCAAATATACTGCGCGTTCGTTATGGGGAAAGCTCGATTGGCACCTAACCGTGAAATTTCTATCCCTCGGCTGGAACTGACAGCTGCCGTTATATCAGTGAAATTATCAAAGATAATACGAGACGAGTTAGATTTGGAAATCGGAAGAATTTTCTATTGGACAGACTCTACATCTGTTCTAAAATGTATCAACAATGAGACCAAGAGATTTTATACGTTTGAGTCGAACCGTCTAACCATCATTCACAATGGTTCGGAAGTTAATGAATGGAAATACGTTAATCGGGAAGATAACCCAGCAGACGATGGATCAAAAGGACTTAAACTGGACAATTTATTAAAGAACAATCGTTGGTTGCAAGGACCTGAATTTTTGTGGAAAAACGAAGACTATTAGCCGAAGAGGGAAGAGATACCGATCATGAAGGAAGACGATCCTGAAATCAGAAAAGAAGCCCGTATTTACACTGCAGCAACTAGTGTTCATCCCGTGGAAAGATTGATCTCATATTTCTCTAGTTGGTGGAAGTTGAAGCGTGCGGTAGCGTGGTTGTTGCGGTTTAAAGAACAACTTCGGATGAAGTTACAGCTACGAAAGATTGCAACAGAAGATATTGAAGCACACTGGAACAAGGAAGAATTGTTGTCAACGCAATTGACCTTGAATGAGCTACATGCAGCGGAGGAAGAAATACTACAACGAGTACAGAAGCAGCGTTTCCTGATGAGCTGAAAACGGTTCAAGTCCAAGACAATCAAAATTCGAAGAAATCACTAAAGAAAAAAGGATCAGCTCTTCGTCAGTTAAATCCATTCATAGGTTATATTTTCGTTACGAGGGTTCGAAATTACATTACATATATTAGAATAATTTTATGAATTATTAGTGTGTATAGACACTGTATATACACACACTATATACATATATATTATATGGTTCTATGGTTATATGGTTATATGGATAGTATTGGTTATATGGTTAGTGGTTATGTGGTTATATGGTTATGTGGTTATATGGTTAGTGGTTATATGGTTATATGGTTATATGGTTATGTGGTTATCTGGTTACATGGTTATGTTGTTATGTGGTTAGTGGTTATATAGTTAGGTGGTTATATGGTTATGTGGTTATATGGTTATGTGGTTATATGGTTATATGGTTATATGGTTATATGGTTATGTAGTTATATGGTTATATGGTTATATGGTTATGTGGTTTATTATATGGTTATGTGGTTCTATGGTTATATGGTTATATGGTTATATGGTTATGTGGTTATATTGTTATGTGGTTATATGGTTATATGGTTATATGTGTTTATGTTATGGTTATATATGTTATATGTTTATGTTATGGTTATGTGTTTTGGTTATATGGTTATGTGGTTATATGGTTATGTGGTTATATGGTTATATGGTATTTGGTTAGTGTGTTATATGGTTATATGGTTATGTGGCAATGTGGTTATGGTGGTTATGTGGTTATATGGTTATATGGTTATATGGTATTGGTGTGGTTATATGGTATATGGTTATATGGTTATATGGTTATATGGTTATATGGTTATGTGGTATGTTATGTGGTTATATGGTATATGGTGGTTATATGGTTATGTGGTTATATGGTTATGTGGTTATATGGTTATGGTGGTTATATGGTTATATGGTTATATGGTTTATGGTTATGGTTGGTTATGTGGTTGTGGTTATATGGTTATGTGGTTATATGGTTATGTGGTTATATGGTTATGTGGTTTTGTGGTTATATGGTTATGTGGTTATATGGTTATATGGTTATGTGGCTATGTGGTTAGTGGTTATATGATTATGTGGTTATGTGGTTATGTGGTTATATGGTTATGGGGTTATTTGTTATATGGTTATATGGTTATATGGTTATGTATTTAGTGGTTATATGGTTATGTGGTTATATGGTTATTGGTATATTTATATGGTTATATGGTTATATGGTATATGGTATATGGTTATATGGTTATGTGGTTATATGGGTGGTTATTTGGTTATTGGTTATGGTGGTTATATGGTTAGTGGTTATATGGTTATTGGTTATATGGTTGGTGGTTATGTGGTATGTGGTTAGTGGTTATTGGTTATGTGGTTATGTGGTTGTGGTTATGTGGTTAGTTGTTATATGGTTTATGGTTGTGGTTATATGTGGTTATGTTTAGTGGTTATATGGTTATGTGGTGTGGTTATGTGGTTATGTGTTTATATTTGTTATATGGTTATATGGTTATATGGTTATATGGGTTTTATGGTTATGGTTATGTGGTTGTAGTTATATGGTTATGTGGTTATATGGTTATATGGTTATATGGTTATATGGTTATATGGTAATGTGGTTAGTGGTATAGTTATGTGGTTATTTGGTTATATATTTATATGGTTATGTGGTTATATGGTTTTTGGTTATATGGTTATGTGGTTATATGGTTATATCGTTATGGTGGTTGTGGTTATATGGTTATGTCGTTATATGGTTATATGGTTATATAGTTATGTGGTTAGTGGTTATATGGTTAGGTGGTTATATATTTATGTGGTTATGTGGTTATGTGGTTATGTTGTTATGTGGTTAGTTGTTATATGGTTATGAGGTTATGTGGTTATAAGGTTATGTGGTTATTGGTTATATGGTTATGTGGTTATTTGTTATATGGTTATGTGGTTATGTGGTTATGTGGTTATATGGTTAGTGGTTATATGGTTATTGGTTAGATGGTTAGTGGTTACATGGTTATGTATTATGTGGTTAGTGG
>NW_021163833.1:0-22092 GCF_004324835.1 Dendronephthya gigantea | reverse complement strand
GGACATCATTATTATCGTAAATTCATACATACTATACAATCTATCATCGCAAAAACTGCATCAGTTTGACTAGGATCAACGACGTGAAATTCAAGGTATGAGAGATATAAGTCACCTGAATTTACTATTATTTTCGTTACCTGTTTAATTTCATTTCAGGTCTTTACCGACCATACAATTCCAGTCAAACCAACCAATATTCAATGGGAAACTTCAAGCAGCAAGATTCGAGATATTAAATTCGCCCGTTCATGAATTGAAGTCCTGTCTTCAGTGATAAAGCTAAGATGCAATAAAGTTTATAACCGTTTCCCAGTTCATACGCAACGTTTTTTAAGCGGTTTCCTACGCAAACAAAATGCCCTCATGCTGTGTTTTGTGTATACAAGAGTGTTGCATAAACATTCAATTGATAAACAATGAGTGTTGTCAATCATTCTACCGCCTTTCGTCTTCCGATGTCATCAATGACGTCTTAGATATCCTCAGTTGGCTTGCATGCGTTTATATATAGGCTATAGCCGATACGTACTTGAGGGTTTTGCGCCGATGAAAAAACGGCATATAATTTTTTAAACGGCCGGTGCATATGAATTGTGAGCATCGAGATTCCTTTGGGCTAAAGGACATAAATTACTCTGCTCGGTTTTGAGTGCGTAATTTGCACTGACATTTGAGAGCTATGATGAGTTATCAACACTGACAGCAATCAGCCAAGAAATAAATATATGTTGGCAAATCTTATTGCCGTTGTAACTTTCTGAGGCTGCCCCTGCATGCGCTGCGCTCGTCTATTTTAGACGATATTCACGATATTCACATCATGTTTATTCGTTAAAGACCACATAGTTTACGAAGTAAATATTAAATGGTTATATGCAAACTTAAATTTTTCACAAATGCATGAATAATACTGATATAGACATGCATATTCATTTTTTTTAAATTTCGCAATAATTGCTCCTAAAGATACCTCAACTTATACATCCATATCACTTTACACCTTTCTGCGTTGTTATAACTTATAGCGCCGAATTTTTTCTCAGTAATTTCTTCCTCAGCATATAACCACAACGTCTCACAATGCACCGGCGGTTCCGCCACCAAAATTCAGAGAAAATGTTCCGCTCCGTCGTTGATTGATACGAAATTTTGATGATAATTTCAAAAACAGCCTGTTCGATTATAAACATTGAACCGTCTCTCCCTGTTGATTTTGCCAATATAATAAAAAACCCTTTCTTTCCGCAAGTCTTTTAAAAATATTGGATGGAATATCAGACGAGAACTTGCAAGCTATCATGAAATTTGAGTTGTGAAAATAAATGTTTTTCATTCGCAATTCTTTCATAACGTGAACTTGTTTTATTCACCGTAAATAACCTTGAAATTAAAACAATTAAAGAACGACGAAAGCGAATATATTAAATGACAGCTCGAATATGTAACACTTCTGTTTCCTTTTCGGCTAAAGAATATAATTATAGTGTTACATGAGTGCTTCCCTTTGCGAGAAATTTCGTTTTCTCCGCGCCCTATAGTAAAATATATGTTTTCTTTTATTCTCGTATATGCAAGAAATACTAAACCATATTAATATTAAGAGACTAAATTTATTACTATGTCTATAAATTGATTGTTTTGCAGCGCCATCGGTACGCTGTTTGAGATGATAATGCTTTTATATGATCTGGTTTGAAACTATAGTCTATAGTGACCCATTTCCTGAGGGGTTGCGTCAAAATTGTCGATACAACAGTTGTAAATCGCTACTAGAAAGCCCAACGCGCAATGATGCTATGGAAAAGTAGTTATGCGTGTCCTATATACCGGAGACATTTGATTAAACTACATATTTACTGAGCCATACATATATTATTATATTACATACATATATATATAAACATTCAATAATCTTTTGTAAACAAGGAACTACAATCTTGTGTTTAATATGACAAGAAATACCTGAGTATATATCTTTCTGATCTTGCGACTAATGATAGTTTTGTGGTGCTTGAAAAATGACAATACGATTTTTGAACGACTTACGGCGATGTCTACACAATGCAGTTTATCATATAGATGAGGCATCGGTAAGCAGATATCCTTAATTTAGATATTGCACGTTTAAATACTGATGATTGTGCGTAATAAGATAAGTGTTCGCATGCATGTCTTGAATTCCGTAACGCAAATGTGGTCACATAAGCTGGAGAAAAATCGAGATGCCTTACGCTCGAAAAATATCTGTGCAAATATGGGAGGGTTGATGCATGTTTAGACGTAAAAAAAATCGAGCTGATGCATTTAGAACTACTTATTGGTCCGCGGTGTCACTTTGTATATAGAAACTTGCCACATGCAAACAAAGCCGCGTGCAAAATGAGTTTTTTATATGCTGGAAGATTGGTTGTATAATTAAGATTGTCTAATATCCGTTTTGCCCTTCACATTCTGGGTAATACATGAACCTGATAACAAAAAAATTGCATACTTTTTCCATTTTTACCTACAAGGCCACATATCTGTGTGTGATTCCGCCCGTTTAACCAAGGTAAATCTAGGCTTGGATCGGAGAATTTTTATAAGAAAAATTGGGAGCAGACCAGAGAGGTTTTACACGAGAACCATGCATGAACAACAACTAACCAAAATCCGTGCGAGAAATTTGGATATTGGTATGCAGTTTCGTGCACGCATGCGCGCGCGGGGAATAGGTAGCTATTAGCAAGCGTGCAAATAGAGGCATGGGAAGAATTAAGGCTGTCGATGGCAAACTAATGAAACGATTAGACCGCAACTTCAATGTGTGTTTCAAGTGTTTTGTTTTTGAAACTTGCAATCGAATTAGTAGATATCCTTATTAAAAACACCCTGGTAGCATTGCGGCACCCCCACATCAGTCTCAGTTCGAATAAAACTATAGTTGAATTAATCAATAGCTGATAAACAAAAAACCGTATAGAAATATACCATGCTAGCGGTGAAGGCACAAATATAGAAAAATAAATATATCATAGCCACAGGTCTGCGTTCAAATGTCGTCAAGTTGGTTGGCTTGTGTATTTTAGCACATTCGCCTTGTAATAAACATTAAACAGAGGCCGCGGAAGCATGTCAAAAGTGGGGGGGCACTGACGAAAAGGGGCAATATGTATACTCGATCGCGTGTCACGCACATAGGCGATCATCAGACTATATATAATATATAATATATATATATATAATATATATATAATATATATATAATATTATATATATATATATATATATATATATATATATAATATATATCCCCTAAACCACCACAGATAGGAATCAAATGCAGATTATGCAGATGTTACACAAATTAGAACAAAAATTTAATTGGTTAAATGTAACTTTATTGAAATTTTCCAAAATATCCAACTCCTTTTTTGTTTTTGAGAACGAAGTCTTTAGCAATTAACTTTAAATCTAGTTTATCGGTTCTTGTTTTGTTTACTGGCATAGTCATAAGGTTGCAGTAGCGTGCTTCCGTCATCGTGCTCCTTAGATACGTTTTCACGACGAATATTAGGCCAGTTAAACAGAAGGCAGTTGGGCACTTTATTTCTTAAAATTAAAAAGGGCACATTCATCTCAGAAAAAATGGGAAAATCATTTCAGAAAAAGGCACTTTTACGTCTAAAAAAGGGCACATTTTCCCCTTGCACGAAAAGTGGGGGGGCATCTGCCCCCAATGCCCCCCCGGTTCCGCGGCCTCTGACATTAAACGACATACATCATTTATTATATTTGTCAGTATTCCCATTAGGGATTAAGATACTATCAGAAACCCATGTATTTCCAAAGATATATACTTTTGATCTTTGCGGACCACAGCCGGCGCTGTTTGAAATGTTAATATATAGTTCCTTGATTATCTTTTATGAGTTTTATCTAAATTCTGCCGGGATGGATTTCCGAGGCCGACCGTTTGTCTTAGGCGATGAACTTTGCAGCCGAGTTCAAAATTCTTTGTGTGATAAATAAAACATGCAGAAACTGATGACAACGAACTCAGTGCATATATAGCCCTCGCTCGCGGGAGTGAACTAATAAGAGAGAAATCGCTGGGGTAATCTGTGAGATGTGTCCATCATATAAGACTATATATATATATATAGTTAATCTGGGTCAAAATATCGAGAAGTTCTTATCTATTCGAGGCCGTTGTTATACTAAATTGAATGAAAAGTTTTATATATATATAATATAATAATATAAATCACACAATGGAATGTCTTGAGCACTATTAGGTTAAAAAGCGTTCCTTATGTATGTATGCAAAATTAAACTGCGATAATTAATGCAGGACTTATATATAATATATAGCATTGTAGGCTGTCCTGATCTGATATGAGTCATATGACCGGCTGCAATTGCATATATTTTATATGTCACGTCCTTGCTTCTAATGAAATATTGTGTCTGCATGATTATATTTATATATTTTTATATATCCATCATATAATCATTATATCTCTTACACGCGTCTTACATGCAAAACTTGCCGCTCATGCATAAGTGACTTATGAGCTGTCGTTCACGATGCATATATGCACTTTACAGAGAAAAAAAAACAGTGGAAAATAAACTGAAACATGATTCATGAACCAAATCATAGTTACATACAATTGATAGAATACAAGCATCATGCATATCTAGTTTGAACATACAATGAAATAAACCTATGCACTACAAGGCCATGCTGTTTATAAACACTTCTAAATATATTCATTTGAGATTTTCAATTATGATTTTTATGTTACCTCAACTAAGAAATTGTAGTTTCGTCCTTCTTTCCAACGAGAACCTTTTTGTTTTTGTATTCTGAGCGCGTTTATTGGAAGTGAATAACAATAACAATATAACCACAATGACTTATTGCATGATTAATACAAGGATGTCTGCTCATCAACTTATATGTTTCTCGAGAACAAAAAAAAATAAAAACGGATTAAGCTAAGATTTCAGAAACTTCACGAATTCTTAAAATCTCTCATTCGCCTGGAGTGTAGGCATAAACGGGGTAGTGACCGGTAGTCTGAATGAAAGAATGAGGGAATTTCAAAATGCCATCACCGAAAACCCATGCATGATAACATGATATCGTCTTGGTTTGGGATTTTTTCCGGGACCAAAGATTTTGAGATCAATATAATATAGTTTGCCGCAAGCTGTAATATATATCCCACACATGCATGCAACCGCCTCTTAACGCAGGTATAGACGTCACGGATTAGGATTTATAGTGGCAAGCTTACACCGCGAAAGTGGGAGGATGATATCAGATTATATTGATGGTATTCTTACGGATTAAGACCCTTCCCATCCTATCCAACACCTCCCAAGTGGTAACTCGTCAGCGCACGTGTAAAAAACAAAACAATTTTAGGAATTTGCAAAGCTATAGGATAACATAAAGATTCGATTTAATCCGCAAAGATATTGCTTTTATTTCACGTTTTATGACGACGTTTTTGTAACTCGCCACGCGCCGAGAAGCTCATCCTACGCCAGGAGAGAATGGTTGGTTCATTGACCGCACGACGTGGAACATATTTTTTTGAAAACGCATATCGCGATTTTTGTCAGATAACTTATGAAACGAAGCGATCGGTGACTCGAGTTACAAAAGTGAAAACCCATAATGGTGAAGTTTTCGCTTCCCAAGTGGTAACCCGTAACCTGACTCCTCAGGGGGAGGGGGGAGTCATAGCTCTATATATTCATATTCATTATATACAGTATATAAAGAAATCACTTTGAAAATAAATTGGTCAGAAATAAGACGAATATATATGAATACGCCCTCCCCCTGGCCCCTATACAATTAATCGTCCAGCTACAGCCGTTGTTTGCATTCAGATCCTCGCCGTGAACAGCAGAGTCGCAAAGCCTTGCATGGGATCACATATTATCACAACCCTAGATTTCCTTGTTTTTTAGCCAGATTAAGACTATAAAACTAGTTTTAAGTTCGAAGTAAAGCGTATACCCATGGTTAAGGACTAACCTTTATTTCAACGCGGAACTACAACAGGTCTTGCATTGAGCGAAAAAAAAATTAATGTAACACTAATCATCGTGTTTTCAAACTAATACTGATAAAAAAAAGGTCATATTGTTTTTGTCACGTATCGTCAACTATATTGACCTGACTAGATTGTTCTAAAATCACTCGAAGTCGGGATATACATAATAGCTGTAAGTAATATGGCTTATTTAAATTTCAAATGGCACTCATTTTTTTTTTCGGGACACGCGGCTTGTGCAAAGCAACCGGGTGTCGCTGACACATTATTACCACGACGACTAAATTAAAACTATGAATAGGATACATCAAAATGGTTTTTTTTTAGCATGTCGCATTCTTTATTTTCAAAGTGATTTATAGTCTTGTTGGTTCGTGCCCTCGGGTGAAAAAAAACATGGCGGTTACGCTGATTTTGGTAGGACGGAATCGTCCGGAATCGAAACTCTTTATCTTACCCCATCATCACACGTGGAACTCCCATTCGACCTGGAAGACGGTAAGTCAAACGTCTACTTCCTTCAACAGTTCGCTAATTTTCTTCGTGTGTTCCAAGCTGTTCGCTGACTTCGCTCAACTGATTCTTTGCTTATGTTGCATCTGGACAAAGCAGCAGTGTTGCTTCGCTCTTCAGCCTAAACGTGCGAATGAATGATCCATGCAGATGTTTCCGATATAAATATATAGTTTTATCGCATTTGTGACCGATGACAGTGAACGCTATCTTGCAACTTCATCGCCAGCTGTCTGCATTATCGCGAGTTCCTTTCGAGAACGAGCCTTGTCGCTATCGTAGCGATAAAGCTTGAAGCTCGAGAAATGATATTCGTATAATACGAGGGCATTTTTTGAAACGAGTTTCTCCAATTCATTGTATTATATCCTGGCCAAAAACCAGGCGAAACTATAGCTTTTAAAGCCACGATTTACGGTGTTGTTGCCACGATCTTAAGTGGAATCTCTGTGTCGTCAATTCATTTGAGATAAAGCCAACCACCGCTTGTTTGAATCTCGGTAGAAATCGCACTAGATTGACCTAAATCGGTTCCAAATTGTGGGATACGCCATACTGTTTTCGTTTGAACATTCGGAGGTCACACCTGGGTCTTGGGCGCCCGTATTGAGGAGGCCCGGGGTGGATATACCCGACTGCTTTTATTGGAAAGCGATTTTTTTACTCTATGTCAATATGAATATATGAATACTTAAACACAACGGGGTGCACAGGTAAAAAAACGTATTCTTTTCGTGTGCAAATTTTCCGCAAAGTTATAGCTGACCTAATTAGGCAAGTCTTTATCGCCTTTCTCACGCTTATATAATGCATCTATTATAACCCCAAGGCAAAAGAAATAAATTTATGTTTTAGATTACTTAATGATTCACTTTACCCAACTTCTGTCAAATTATAGCACTAATATGGGGCATCTTTTTATATGAATATAGGCATCAGGTTTTAGCGAGGGACACACCTGCTTTCAGGGATTGGAACTGGGGGTTCAACGTGTGTAGCCAGGGCGATCCTAGGCTGGTTTTGCTAATTTTCGAGCGAAGATCTTTCAAGCAAGACCCAGCAAGTTTTTGAAAAGCGTTTATCGCGTACCCGTTTAAGACAATAGCTTGTGTGAAGCCGGCGTCTCTTGCAAAACAATTCATGCAATCATGCTAATTTGCCAACAGACTTGGATTGTCTTTTGCCTTGAGCCATTAGACTATTCTATAGAGTGAACTCAACTGGGAGTCTTCTCATGAGGCCTGGGGGGTTTTAACAAAAAGCATTAATCGATCGAATGCTTTAATTAATACGCTTTCCTGTTTGCTGGCTGATGCGTTTCAGAATCAATTTCATAGTTTACGTATTATTTACCTATAAAAATTGCCAAAATGAAGATAAAATCTCAGCGGTTCAAGAAAGCGCAAACTTATCGTTTTGGTGAGCATAGGATTGGATTCGAGCATTTACCAACCCGAGAAAAATCGGTGTTTTCACACAAACTGCTTTCGTTTAATCAATCAATTGGCTGCGAGCTCATCGCGGTATCTAGACTGCTACAGTATTTTTTATATATAGGCTTTTCCCACCTACCTGTGCATCGGAAAAGATTTCGATGAAATGAGAAGTTACGGTGTACAAATCGTACAAATTTTCCTCGGTTTTGACAAAGAATCAAGTCTAGCAGGACCCAAAAATATCGCAGACAGTCAAGTCAGAATCTCTGTCTTTTGTCAGTTCCCCCTGTGTCGTTCCGCACCTATATACAAGGTGCCAAAACCTGTAAACTGCAGGTGCTCTGTTTGACTGAGTTGTTTGTCTTCAAAGCCAATTGAAATACAATGTGTTTTTTTTTCTTTTGATGATAATTTTTCAAGTGCTGACGAATGTACAGCAGCAATCACAACTCACATCTTGTTTGCTGCTGGCATTTTGATTGATTGAATGTAAACAAGTCTAATTAATTTACGCACGTATTGCTTGATTCTGGATATCTGACATAAGGTCGTATACTACAAAGAAAATTAAACTTGCTTTCTTCGAGCAAGGCTTTTCGTTTTCACACGGGAGAAGACGTTGTTCACAAGGGACCGTTGTTAGTAAATTGCCCAAATCTTTCTTCGAGCCAGATTTTAATCACACTTTCTAATTGCTTTCCCTTAATTAATGCTTTGTGCATTCATATGGGATCTCTTAATTCCTGTCTCTGAGGTGTCTGAAATCTATACCACATCTGTGTAAACCACATCAGTATTCTCTAGGAAATTCTTTAGTTTTATCTATAAGTATTATCCCTCCTTGATGAATGCAGTACAGCGATGCATATATAGGTCATCAAAAGCAACAAAAATCTCGACCCACGGTGAGCTCTTTATCGCACGATACTTCAAATGAAATGGACGTTGGAGGTTATGACGTAAACGGCAGTTACGTTAAAGAGTGTTATTGCATGCAGAACAGAATTCCTGCTGTTGGAAAGACATCCTATACGAACACAAGCGTAAAATTACATGTTAATGAAGGTAACTTGTTCATTAAACTTCCACTCCAGATCATGCATTTGTTTCAAAAATGATGGATTCTGTGAAGTGCGAAAGGTCACGTTCTCATTTCAGTCGGACTGGCTTTGAGAATTGAAAAGCACGCAAAGCTACTTGCTGAATTGACGCAAGTTGTCCCCAGACGCTCGCAAACGTAATCAAATGTTTCTTCGTAAACACAACAGATCAGCTGCTAACTTCACAATCACACCCACAGATCAACACTTCACATATAATATCCCGTAGCGAGATCTAAAGTAGAAAGACTCCGAAGAACATTAACATCACGTAGGGGAAGCTTAATATTGATTTATAGTTATCTTGATTTCCATCCTAATTCTCAAATATTTCGTAATAAGACGAGATAAGAAACGTGTCTCGCTAAATATATTTCAAAAATGGTTGAGAAAAAAATGACTTTCATGTTATAAAAAGCCAGACGGCAAACGTAGGGAAAGTCGAAAATATGCTCCCCTACGATGCTATCTTGTAATTTTTCAATTAGAATGTTTGTAATTGCACATTAATTTATACATCGCAATTAACATAAAACTCGTAGACTAACATAGACCCTGACAGGAATACAACTGGCCTTGTAACACAGTTATTAAAGTTAACATGACGTCGGTATAAATTAAATTCTGATATTGATTAAATTAAAACAGCATAATGATGTGCATATCAGATTTAAATCCACAACATGTTGCTAGGTTCAACATGGCCTTCTTATTAATATTTGTGCGTTCATTGTATGTTGTTTCAAGTTAAAGTTTAGCAGTATGTGTGTGCATTGCGATCTATATACGGTGACTGATCATTTTTCATGAGAGTTAAATGCAAAAATTTAAGTATTGATATCAGTCAGGAGGCAGGTCACAATGTGCAAAATTATTAAGTCTATTCTTATTCTTGTTATTGTGAAATGTATAATGTCAAAACTGGGACCGCAGTCACCGCAGTAATTGGCGCAAGCTGTTGTGATTACCCTGCCAGTTGTGCATAAATAAAATATGGCAAAGTTTGTAAATTAAATGAAATTAAAATCATTTGCGAAACCGTTCATTTTCAAAATGGTACATTTGAAAACTCTTTTCATGAAGTATCCTCTCTGCAGCTGACACATAATTATTGAGGATTCAAAAGAGTTTTGTTATTTTTCAAAAGTTAATATTTTTAAAAAAATTTTTCCCAGTTTTGACGTGTTATTTTTCACGATTTTACACTGCTGGATTTGTTTCCTAGAAAAACATTGAAATCGTTGCTTCGTAGCTTCATCTTTGCTCGATCCTAAGGTATATTTTTGGTGGACATGACAACAGCTATCAGGGAGTTGAGTTCGCTGGAAGAGTGGAAATCTGAATGGGATATCCTGTCCGGTGAAATCAAATCATTCAAAGTAAGCTTCAGTTTATAATATCTGGGTTTTATCGATGTAGTTGTTGTAAAGGTTTCTTTGTTTTCGAAGTGTATCTGATCGATTTAAATGGAATTCTTTGATGTTTTTTGAATATTCAATATTGCTTCATTGTTTATTCTTTGTGTTGTGAAATATATTTCAAATATTTGATTGCTGTGTACTGTATAGTCAATTGTAAAGTGTGTACAATGCATCCCTGTAACCACAATGTGTACGTCAATCAGCAGTAGTTGAGTTCCTCTTCATATAAGCATTGAATTCCTCTTCATATAAGCATTCTATACCATATCAAGCCATTCTTGTAGTTCCACAGGAAACACTGCAAGGTTTTAAGGACCTTAATCCATGTAAATATAGTAATCTCCGGCTGGTTGCATAAAACTCCTAACTACATTTTGCATAGTTAAATCCTAGTTAACTCAGGAATACACAACTCTGAGTGGCCAATTCTCTCCTTAACTACAGTTTTTGTTAACTAGCCTTTTATGCAACCTCCCCAGATGTGTTTCCTGTAGATTGAACTTAATCTATTCTTAAACAATTATATTTTCTTCAGCAAACAAAATTGGCTGAGTATAATGATATTATGGCACAATGGCAGAATGCTCAAGCAAATTGCTCAAAAGTAATTACGTTGCAAAAGAAGAAAGTGGAAGCCTTTAAAGATTCATTGAAAAGGTTGGTTGAGTAGCTCCAATAAAGAAAACATGAAAATATACTTATTTACTTGATAGCTCTATCAATTCTGAATGGCTCTTCTCAGAGTTCAAGTAAGAATCATATGTCATCCAGGTGATCCAGCCATTCAATGGAGAAATGGATATCACCTGGTTGTATCTGATCTTCTAGTTCTATTTCTATTGTCATATTTTTTCCAAGGGTGTCAAAATTTTGCAATGAAGATGAAACGATTCAAGGACTTTATAAGAATATCGAGGAGAATGAAAAGCAGATTCAGGAGATGAGTAAAAATCTTCCTGTGAACATAGGGTATGAAGTGGTCATATTATTGAAATGATGTAAAACCTTGACAAATATCAAATACAATGGCTAAAGAATGGTTGAACGTTCGCCATTTTAGATTGTTCCTGAGGTGTTGTCTGGGAGATATTGACCTATCATTGTACAAGAGGAAGTAAGGGAACTACGATCAATGTCCAAGACATGTTGTCCAAGTAAACTTGTCTCCCCGTTGCATAAAATAATTTAAATCTGTTTTCAACTTCATTACAGACTCCAGTACAAGAACAAATATGAGAAGTTCAAGATGATTATGACCCTAATATCATTCTTTTTCTCCATTCTAAATTTGCTTGTTTTCAACCACAGGTAATTGTGACAAAAACTCTCAGAACAAAGTTCTGTAACAAATACATATTATGGCCGTATTCATCCCAATATGCGGACTATTCACACTTTCAAAATTCCATTGCTTCACAGATTCACAGATGCTCTCTTCCATGCAGTCCTCCTGTGGTACTACAGTTCACTAACACTGCAGGAGCATATTCTTCTTGTTAATGGTTCGAGGTATTGTTGAAATATGTGGTGAACACAAGATTCTAAAGCATATGTTTAACTCTACCAGTTTAAGAGACAAACCAATATAGAAAAAGTAGAATTAAACTCAAAGTGGACATTCACTTGATACTTTGAAATGTCTTTGAAGAAAAATGTGATATTTTTTTCAGGATAAAAAATTGGTGGATTCTGCACCATTATCTATCGATTCTGCTTTCTGGATTTTTGCTGATATGGTAAAAAACTAAATATTAATTTGAGTTAGGAATGAGTGAATGAGAGTGCTGACTTCAAATGCAGTTCAGTTCATTTTTCATTGAATTTCGTTTAAAATTTATCATTTAGGCCAGACGGTTTGATTTATGAAATGTATAGAAACCAGTTCATATACTTTAGTATTTATTTAAGTAAGTATAATTTCAATCCTCAGCTATATGTTTATATAAACAAATATATGGAATTTATTTCAAGCTTCAAATTTCCGTGGACAAATTGTCCCAACTTGAAGACATGGCTACTCTGACAAAAAATACGAATTTAAACTTAATTTTTTCTTGCGTTTCCACGGGTAGGTTTCGTTCAATTCCTGCAGTACAATTACCAGAAACGAGTCCTTTACAGATTGAGAGCTTTGGGTGCCAGTCGAACGATGGACGTTACTGTTGGTGCGTTTAATTTGAAGCCTTCTCGATAAAGGATAACTCAGAAACGTATTTCTTATATAGAGGGTGTCGACACGAAGCGATCCACTGGACTTGGATTTATTGTTCCGTTTTTATGCGTTGGTTATGTAAGTAAATGAAGAAACGCAAAATGTATACAAGCGCTTCTTAAGTGACGAACCATATTCAAGGTGTTATAATTATGAGCTCTACTTACAACATTACAAATCGCGGCAAAATGCGACAAGATTTCTTTCGAGTAATTTACTGGAAAGAGTATTTTTGAACACACTTACAACCCAGTATAACTAGGTTTTTTTATTTTGTTCTTTTAGTTTCTACAGTTTTATAATGCTTTCATTCTATATCGACTATCACGACACCCCAAGTGCGATTTATGGCAGGTACCTTTTTTACCGCTATACTCTGTTAATAAAAGGTTTTAGTAAAATAAATTGCATGCGATTATAGCTAATATTTTCTACAATTTTTTCAACAGGTGCCATGCTGTGCCGTGCTTTTCCTGGTCCTGGGCGCTGGAAATCTCATAACCTTAATTTATGTCATCAAACAAAAAGCGAAAGTGCATCTAAAATCAACATAATTCACGTAGAATTTATGCAACGGAATTTCAGAAAACATGACGTGAACTAGCTCTTCAGAAAACTTTCAATTTCTTCGCGTCCCAAAATTTTATAAAAAATTTCTATGACCCAACGTAGCGATTCGACGTCAACCTTCTTCAATTGAATAATATATTTTAAATAATATATAAAATCCTTCTTTCAATAGTTTGTAATCATTGACCATGCAGCCATATATGCCTCCCAATATTAATATGTCAACTTGTTAAAAATACTGGTTAGTTACTATAGAATATAAATTACTAATAATGCCACTTTCATTTAAAAAATATTTACGATAACACAATAAATACGTCTTATTTTAACTTAGTGATATATCTATTTTGAAAAAACTTGCAAATAATTTATAAAATTTGTTTCAAATTAGCATAAAAGACTTTGAAATTGCTCGAGATTCTATGAGTAATCTTCGTGCTCAAAAATGAGTTGGGTGTCCGCTCCGGGAAACGACCAACCATCGCCGTGGTCTATGCTGTGTTGCACTCCGAATTGCCCCGACAGCTTTATCGCTTCCGTCATGAGAAGATCGACAGGTCTGTGCAACAAATGCGGTAATCAATACCCAAGTAATCAATACCCAAGTAATACCCAAAGCTCAAAAGAACTGCCAACCATCGACCATTGATCAGCAGAAAAACGGTCATAAAAATAAACCATATTCCGGTACCTACTTCGGTCATACGACCATGGTCGACTGTATCATATTCCGCTATATTCGACCATGGTCGAATTTCATTTTTCTACCTTAGCGCTCATTTTGACCAGTCACATTGATGACGGAGACAGTGATAATGTTTTATAGTACAAAACATGTTCACACAATCCATTTTTGTCAGATTCAATTCACTTCTGACGCATAGAATGTAGTCTGTTATTGATAAAGTAGTATACTGCTTTGGCTTTAGTTGATTTGCTGCCATATACATTGCATATCACCAGACAATAAAATTAACTTCCACAAGCTCTGACAAGATTGGATCGTGTGAAGAGACCTAAGTTCTAAGATGGAATAAATACCTGTCAATAGGATGAATGATGACTGGTATTGCACCAAGACCTGCCGCTGTTGTTATCCACGATTGAGTTCCTAACGGTATTTGCGATGCAAACCTTTTGAGCAAGATCCCCATTACGAAACATATTCTGTTGATGGTAAACCCAGGGATAGCTACAGAATTGCCAGATAAGCGCCTCGATGAAGGCTTCCGTACACGATCGTAATCTCACGTTTTGAGAAAGATCTTCCTTCGCCTGGAGTGAAAATTGGAGGTGATATCTTAAATATTACCAATCTTTCTGGACAAAAGTAGTACTCTACAATAAGCTGTGGTGGTTTGTGTCTGAACTACCTGAGAAAGATATCTCAAACGCGGTGGTCCAATGTAGGTAGTAGTCCACAATAAGCTAGCGTCATGGCTTACTAAATATAGTCTTAATCCAACTAACCTTGTACATTTCCAGACTCTTAGACGAGGCGTCTCCTAACGCGTAACTTGACGCTACAAAATAGCTTGCAAAATACCCAAATCTTGGTATATGAGATTTGAATGCTTCGCCAATCTCGTTTGCGTAACCTGTGTGTAGAAATGAGTGCAAATTCGATGGGTCTTGAAGTCCTTAGCATTACAAGAAACACCGCATAACGAACATATGGCACAGTAAAAGACAAAAGTTGAAATGGAAGTGCGGAAATGAAGTATTTAAAGGTTTATTTTTAATTAACAACCGACCAAAATAACAAAACGTGCTATCTGACAACCAGCTGAGTACACGCAATAGAGAAAACCAAAGTGAATAGCGTTTTACCTAAGTATCTAATCCAAGTATCGCGAAAAAAGTCGATTTTCGCTCCTTTGCCGTCCGCCATCTTGGATTTTCTCTTCGCCATTCAACTTGAATAGCGAATCAGATATCGTCGTGATGGTTGCCAAGTGATAGCCAATCAGAGCTGCTCATATATTGTACTTCTCTGAAAAAAAACCGATATTTTAAAATATGACATAATGTTTTGAACCTTTTTGCAAGACGTTTTTGTTATTTATCTGGGCAATAAACCCTAAAGGAGAAAGGGAGTAGAATCGTAGAAGGGTACGTACCTTGCGCTGCAAAATGCGTCCTTAAAATGATTAAGATTCGAGATTTGATTAAAAAGTCAACGTATTTTAAATGGTTCTAATTGAGTGATATTGAGGTATTTAAGACCCTGAAATGTATCAGTTGTAAGCAAAATAAATAAATACGTGTTCCGTCCAATTCTTTTTCCTTGATATACAAGTATATTACTTTAATAGTCCCGCATAAGTGAAAGACAAAGTCCTCCTATGAACATCTCACCTTAAAAAATGAAAAGGGGTTTTGCTAAACACACAAACTCTACAGGACCTACTCAACCATGGATATCACGAAATCCTCTGGGCACATTTGATATCATTCTTGATGAAAATGTTACCAGACCTGAACCGAAAAGAATGATTTTGCTGAAAAACAAACGAAAGGAGCCGTTGACCGCAGATGAAATTGAAAAAAGGCAGAGAAAAGCAGAAGAGCGAAGACAAGTTTTTTGTTTTCTATCAGTTGGTTTGTGAATTGCACACAGATCAATGATTTTACTCTAGGCTAGAATTGAAGCAAGGCTGAAAAGAATGCAAGAACGAGAAGAAGCGACAAAAAGCCTTGCATGCAAAGTTGATAAATTATTACAACAACAGTTGTTAAGAGCTGGCCAGCATCCAAATTCTGACAATGTCCCAATCATGTCGCATCGAGAGGTCTTGAAAACTGCACGTTGTCAAGGGATTTCAAAAGATGCAGCAACAACTGATCAACATTGACCTTAAAGTTGATAAACAAAATCAGCAAACGTCTCAGATGCCTGAACTGCAAAAGAGTTCAAAGGTGGATCACAGTATGCATGAAGGAACAATTAAGGATCTCAAGGAATCTCAAATATCTGTATCAGATAATTCTACAGCAGAACAAAAGCCTAAAGGAGTTGTGTTTGAAATCCCATCTGATGTGAAGGCTCCAAAGCGTCGTTCAAAGAAGCCGCCCATAGCAAGGTTGCAGAAGAAGGATTCAAGGCAAAGAGCTGACCAAGAAATGGCTGCCATAAAATTGGAGGTGAAGCAGCAAGAGGCAGCAGAACGCAGACAGGTTTAGTATTGAATGGTTTAATGCCACTGCGATTTTTAGATGAGATTGCCAAGGTTTAACAACAATATTTCTTTTGTTATGCAGCAACGGATTGAAAACAAAGTGCGTAAGACTCGTGAAAGTCGAGAAACACTGATGCAACTCCAAACCAAAATGAACATCTTTCGAGAACATCAAGCAGCAATCGAAGGAAAAGCTGATTCTCGTATGATGTTATCTGAACACGAGATATTGCAGATGGCTTTAGCAACATTCACAGCAGGTACAAGGCAGATCTGGAAAGAGCTGAGTTATTCTTTATGGTCTATGATAAGAAGTAAATGTGAGCACAGTTAGCTGTCCTGAATATAGCATAGAGGAACAGTTAGACACATGATAGTGTTTGATTATAAAAACACATGATGACTGTATATAAATGTATACCTTGTATTATAAATACTAGATAGACAAGCTGGGATAGTTTTGTGCCAACTTCCTATGGCTAAAGCTTCAGTGAAAGTTGAAAGCAATAACCTTATTCAATTTTGTGCATACAAAGTGCATCCTATATATATTAAACACTCTGTTATATAGATTATTTTTGTATATATATCCACAATAAAAATCCACTATTTTTACTTGATGATACTCTAAGTCTTATCTCCGCCAACCTGCTGTACAAAATCTGGCATCTTCCTTCTATATTTCAATGTGAATGGACCTGCAGACTGCCAAGGTGTTGAAACCTTCTCATTAGCTTGATTATCAAATACGGTTGATATAACAACCTCTTTGTCAACCCGAGGCCTTTTGACATGTCGTTCTAATTTCTCCCCATAATAGCCGAGTCCAGTCTTACAATGTGGTAATTGGCCTTCGTTAGGAATTGGTTCGGTTATACCAGTTTGAGAACTGCCTAAACTGGATCCTTTCGTCCAACCTTGCTCCTTCATTAATTTGCTACCAAACCCCTTGGTGTGTTTTTCAAAACTACCGATATCCACGTTGTGATCAGCTTCCAAGTCTCTTTGTTCTGCATGTCTAATGTCCATGAGAGCTTTTGCATGTCTGTCACCATAGCCTGTCATGAAAGATATTTATCTTTTATTGATCAAGTGTTACTATAGGAGGAAACCTAAACTAAACTAACTTTATTTATTCTGGATAGCTCTATCAGTTCTAAACTGTTCTTCCTAGAGGCCCAGTAAGGATCATCTCTTATTGATTCAATGTTACTACAAGGAGAAAACCTGGACTAAACTAATTTTTCTCATACTGGTAGCTCTATACATTACCTTCCTTCTCATATATCCCCATATCAATGTCCCAGTCATCAGCTGTTTGCTCATCAAAGTCCCCACTTAAACTGTCCCAATATGCTGCATCAGTATAAAACACCAACCCACTTCCTCCCTTTTCCCATTTCAGTTCAATCTTATTCTCAAACAGCCGCTCCTTTGTCCGACCTTGGGAGTCCACGTCATCATGGAGTGCTTCATGTCGTTCCCAGTCTTCTTCCGGCTC
Organism: Dendronephthya gigantea; assembly: GCF_004324835.1. Classification (NCBI taxonomy): domain Eukaryota; kingdom Metazoa; phylum Cnidaria; class Anthozoa; order Malacalcyonacea; family Nephtheidae; genus Dendronephthya; species Dendronephthya gigantea. The sequence continues at coordinate 4,101 of NW_021163833.1, read as the reverse complement.
AGAATCTGTGTCCGATAATGGCTCATTTTCATTACATGAAGTACTTTGTTCATCAGCAACATTTTCCAATGATGAAATGCTTATAGTCCTGGTCACATTACTCTGCTTATTCTCAGTGTAAGTTGCATCACTTAGTGATGATTGGTTAATTACTTCATTACTGTTTTCTAACAAAGGTCCTAACGAGTTACATTGATTTAATGCCCTTTTCGAATTAAGAGTTTCTTTTAACTTTCCCTTTTTTTTTCTTGAGAAACGACTTTTATTAGCATTGTTTGCATAATCAAACCTCACATTGCCATAACAACGCTTGCTACGGCCGCTTGGAAAACTAAGCCCCAACTTCTTGATTATGTGCGGCGGCAATTGACATGAACGGATCAAACTCATGAAGCTTGTTAAAGTGGTACCGACATTGCCATTTGGCATGAAAGACGGGGGATGAAACTCAGAGAGTTTGATCAAGTCTTCCATGTCAAATTCAACTTTTTCTCTCTTGTGATTTCTTGTTTCCTTCCTTGTCTTATATATATCACTTGCTAAAAGCATTAAAAAACCCATCAGATTGTGTGATAACATTCCCTCACTAAACAAACTTATATACATTGTTTCAACTTACATCCTTCAGAACTTTTGATAGTTATCCTAGAAATTACAGCCTTTTGGGAGCCTAATTTTCCATGTCTATCTGTCCAATTTTCACCGTCGTAAACCTGAAGTAATTCTCTCAAATTCTCCTCCTTTAATCTAACAACACAACACGTTGTCTTGCCTTTAATTGACTCCAATGTTGCATCTAAAAAGTTGTCACCATTTTCGTTTTTCCGCTTCAAAACCTCGGGTCTATGGCGAAAATGAAAGCAGTCGAACTTCCCCGATTCAATGAACTGCGAAAAAAACGAACGCAGGTCCACAGAGTGAAATTTTGAAGGAATATTTCCGACTAAAACATAAGAAAATTCACTGTTTGCGAAACTCTCATCCGCCATTTTGATTTCGACCGCGTAGAGACTGAGGAAAGCATAAAAAGTAAAGTGAAAAAAGTGAAAATGCAATAATACCTAAAAAAGATTTAAAAGTAGTGATTTGATCAAATTAACTGCTTTATTCTCTACTAATGAGAACAGAAATTTTGATGAAGTTGTACTGGGCAGAGAAAATGCATGAATATAATTTTCACTTAAACCTTTACCGATATATATCCGGGTGATAAAAGTAGTGTTGTCCTGGCATATCTATCTCCCCAAAGACGCTTCTAGCATCTGTATTTCGGGCAGGTAACCGCAGGTTGCAAAATGCGGAGAGCAATTTTCCAATTTCTTGATTTTCTCTGATTTTCTCCCATTTTCTTCCCAAATTTCCACCCGCACGAAATACCCCCTGTGCCCGGAAAAAGGGCTCCAATGTTACAATCTATACGTGTTGTTGACTTTTTGGTCTACTCCATATAAAACCATTGAAATTGGAGCATTTGTGTTTGTATAGAGGTGAAAATGTTCGAGATAGTAGAAAAAATTAAAAGTATACCTGTCCATATGGTAAGATATTTTATTTGTCTAAGCTCAAAAATGTACAAATGTAACAGATGTTTATTTGGAGTTGCATCTAACCGCGATCCGGTGTAAATTATGGACTATATTTGTGTTCATTTGATACTCGTTATAGGACTACAAAGGTCAACAGTTCGCTGAAAAAGTGTTCAATGTGATCTTGATTTTATTTGGTGTAAGTGAATTATATTTGATGATAGATATAGTGTGATCTACCTTCCAATTTTGTCGGATCTAATTCACTTCTGATGGATGTATTATAGTCTGTTGACTTGCAAAGTAACAGCAATCAAATCAACAAAAGCCAATGCAGTACAGCTTTATCAAAACGGATTACATTTCATACGTCAGCAGAGAATTAGATCTGACTAAAATGGATCACATGAACAGGCATTTAACTAGTTTATTTTGTTATAGGCATGTGGATTCGTTGTGGGCTATTATAAGCAACAGTTTCATGTGTCAGTTCTATTTTTACTCAGTGGTTTTTTATTGAGCTGTCTTGTAAGTATACAAGAATTTAAAACCTAGGAAAGTACTTCTTGATTTTGATTGGGGAAAGCTATGTCCACAATTTCATTTCCTTCAGATTGTTCTTCCACCCTGGCCGTGTTATCGAAGACATCCATTGCAGTGGCAGAAACCAAGAGAGAATGCAGAAAAAAGCGAGGCAAAGAAGGATGCCAGAAAAAAGACTAAAGCAAACTAATTTATTCTTGTATACAAGTTCTATAAATAAAAAAATTGAAAATATGCTGTCTTGTTTTTTCTAGTATTTGAAAGTTTTTGAATTTTATAGAACCTATGAATATTTAACTTATAAACTATAATGCTCAGGAATAGAAAAATGTGTAAAAAAAGTCTTTCTTGATTTTTTAATTAACATGAAGTTCTCGGAGGACGCTGACCTGTGGCGTGATCTGCGAACCGTCGCCATGGGAACGCAATTCATAAACAAATTGTACTCGAGCGAATTTGTTGGCAAAGAACATGCCTTTGACTAAAATTCCCAAAAAAAGGGAGCCTTTGTGGAAAGAATGGAACCATAACGCTGATAAACGAGGTGTTAGGAATACGTTTTATGCCGTGAACGGCGATCAGTACACTGGCGAATGGGAAAATAACGAAAAAAACGGTACGTAACTAATATATAAATATATAAATAAAAACTAGGTGTACGATAACCCCCCGGAAAATGTACGAAGTTATTAGTGATGTTGGAATTTGATTTACGTTTGCCGGGGGTGAAAAAGGTTGCACACAGACAAAGCAAACTGAGGCATTTTTCAGGAGAAAATTTGGTCTGATTTGCAGAAGAAATGTTATTGAAATCTTTGTGAATTTCACAGGTAAAGGAACCCAGGTTTGGAAGAAGACCGGGGCAATATATGACGGTGATTGGAAAGACAATCAAAGATGCGGCTTTGGTACGCTGAGCTATCCTAGTAAAGATGTGTTTAGAAAAGTGTACTCAGGTGGATGGAAAAATGATAAAAGACATGTATGTGGTTTTGCTAGACTTTACTTTCCCATCATTCATAGACAGAATGTGTATATGGTTCCACTTAAAATGTACTCCACACTAATAAGTATTTAGTTGTCATAAGCTGATTTAGATGAGGTGGATTTATTTTTAGGGCTATGGTACAAATTTCTACACCAGTACAAAGTACTACGAGGGTGAATGGTATGCAGACAAGCGAAGTGGATGGGGACGAATGTACTACAGTGATGGTTCAGTTTACGAGGGAGAATGGTTTAATGATATGAAAAAATGGACAAGGAATGCTCAGGCTAGGTATAGCTGTCATGAATGACTAGCACTATGTTACTAGCATTAGGGTAACTAATGTTTTAACTGGTTACTTAGTTCCAAGTCTGGTTGTTGATTTTGTTTGTTGTCATTCCACTGCTGAGGACCTATGCAGGATTACAGTGCATGAATTTGTATTTTCTATTTTCCAGCAAATGAAAACAGGTACGAAGGTTTGTGGAAAGATGATAAAAAGCATGGAGAAGGGAAATTTTTTTACCTGAACAAAGGACAGCTTTACACTGGGGTGTGGGTGGATGATATTGCAAAGTGTGGTACGATGGAAGATTTTGGTAGAGAGGGGGCACCAGAACCCACAGTTTATCCCATACCAAAGGTGGGTGTTTTATTAGAGATCTTCTACCCATCACCCTCATTGATGGTATAGTCATATGTCGTATTGGACATGGTGGAACTTATGTGGATAGATTGTGATATTATAGTCTTGTTGAGCCAGTGTGTAATTATTTTCATCTTACATGATCTAGTGTGAGCTTCTTGATCAAAATATGGTTGTGAAAGATGCAGAAGATAAATTTCTTGAGCAATGTGAAAATCAATAACCCACTTCAATTAATGCAAAGAAGAAATGCATTACAAATATATGAACAATGAAATACAAATCTGCTTGCAAAATTGACCTTTCAAAATATGTATATATTCTAAACATTGCACAGAGGTTATTTTTTTCCAAAATATTACAAATATGCATATTAAAAACAATGTACCACAAACGTA
>NW_021163832.1:0-22117 GCF_004324835.1 Dendronephthya gigantea | reverse complement strand
CAGTGGTTGCTGCCTTGCGCGCATCTTTGAATCTTTCCCTCGCAGTTTTCAACTCTCTGTCCGAGTTGATTTTAAGATTTTCATGGCGCGAGGAAGCTCTATTGCTTGGTTTAAGATACCAGACTGCATAACGCTGGAAAGTTCATATTGTTATAAGATTCTTTAATTGATACGCGAGGTACGAGATCTTTACAATAGTTTTAACTAAAGTTCGCTAATGTTCTCTTCTTTCTCCGTTCTTCTCTTCTCTTTTGATATTCGTCCTTTCCGATCTCGTGTTTTTCTGTTCTTGTCTTCTTCGTCAGTTCTGTCGTTGAGCTTCCTAACGTTTCATAAGTTAATCTTTACTCCGCTAGTCCACTGAAGGTTGGGCTGTTGTGCACGCCCTTTTATAATGAGGGTTCAGTGACTCTTGCATACGTCATCAACCATAGTGGGCTGATCCTTATCCAGCCAATCAGCGTTGTACATGTAACCAGTGGGTTGGTCTTAGAAGCTCGTTCCAGCTCTCATATCTTGTTATTTAAGGCGTTGTCGCACTAGTCGAGTTGGTCTTCTGCTCAATCGATCAATACTTAAAAATGTTCACAACTTAAAATGTTTATCATCAAACTAGTAAAATATACCAACAATACGTCTGTGAACAATATTCTTTTAACTTAACTATTTTCACTCTTATTTTATCGAATTGAACTTTTGATGACGTAATCTATTACATGCTTGACCGAGCAACATTTTTAACACAATTGATTGACATATGAACTTGAATGGCCTACAGCACGCACACTTTTTTATAAAAATGCAACCATTAAGATAAGTGAAGACTTAAGACTGTTTATCCAGGTATTAGTTCTGAGAGGATTATAAATATTTTCCTCTTATTACTTATTTAATCCCATGATATGTCATACATGAAAGGGAAAGGCGATTAATATTTGCTAATGGCCGAAAAATATATTTACTCAGGCGTTTTGTGGCAAAAATCATTCACTAATCCCTGTCATGCTCTTGATATTTCTATTTTTGCAGCTATTTTTATATGCATATCTCTAAACACAATAAAGCTTTGCGTAACAATCCTCCTCACCTAGAATAAGCTGTCCCCAGCTTCGAGTGAGCTATGATGAACTTAAGTGGACTAAATATAATAGTATCATATAGATATGTGTGTATATAATATGTTTACAAATTCCCAACTATTCTAATTTTTTTTTTAGCTCGGCGTGGCTATCACGGGCATATTACCAAATGCCTAATAACTGAGACCATACACATAGTACGTGTTGTTATTCTACGACACACTACATAATCGATTATACGAGATACAACTGATCTAAATATAATTGACTTATGCCTACATGCACCTCAGGGGTAATTTAACTATAATAATGTCATATAATTTATTAAACACGTCAGAATATAGCAATATTAAACCAAAATTAGTGTGAAACAAGGTGTAAAAAAATCCTGTTTCCTGAATGTATGTACCAGGGACTTAAGCGAAATTATAATTCTGTAGATGCAGTCAGGAAGTGTACCAAAAATTATTCAAATTTCATAAAATATCTTATCATTGCAACAGCGAAAATTGTATTCAGATTCTTGGTTGATCAACTCACATAACAGGAAATTATTATAAAGCTCTTCCGACAAAACATCTCTCCATAATAATAACCTAAACCTATATATACGTCTTAATAATTCTTCAAAATATTTCAACTTATGCAAACAAATTTTATACGTATACTTCTTAATATAACTGAAACTCATTTTATTTTTTTAAATGTCATGCACAGCAAACCAAACTCCAAAATGTAGGTTTTCATCGACAATATAAATACCGAGTCTACATAGAGAAAACAAGAATGTGCCTAATATTTAAGCTTTTGGCTTGAAAAAGAATTGTAATCCATTACAACAAGTTTGGGAGACCCTTGACTGTCCCGGGGGAAGAGGAAAATATATTATCAACGAATGACGCATAACTAAAAGCGTCAGAATTAAATTTATATACTGACCCAATTAAAAACATGCATGCGCTATCCTACGGCAACATGTTTAATCAGCATGCTGAGTGTACCTAAGGAATTTTAGTTGAACAGCTATATACTCTCGTGTTTAATATTATCGCACATAAACAAACAAATGATAAACATATACGTGTAACATGAGAATGACAAAAACTTATATTATACAAATCTTAAAATCCGTCCAGTTTCATGTCCATAATACAAGCGTTCTGACCATCAGGAAGGATCCGGAAAACTCTGAGACTTTCGTACGTCTCAATAATCATATTTTAACGACCACGGAGGCTTCCACTGATGCGTCTTTAGCTGGATTTCTGGCATAGCCAACACGTTCAGATAGAGGGAGTACATGTCATCAAACTCGTCTTGGATTGCAGACTGAGGGCAAAACGACTGTAGTTTCAATTGTAGTTCGAGGAAAGTGTATAGGTTGTGGACAGTTGTCTTGAACATATAACCAAAAATGAAACAAAGTCTAGCATTGCCATAAGTAGAAGTATTGATGAATACAGAACGTGCGTTTCCTTCGAACCAGTCATCAGGTCGTTTCAGCAAGGCTAGTATTCACCCGTTGTTACTATAGTACATAGGCGAGGTTTTTTTTTAGAGCCGTTCCTCCACCAAGTTGTTATAAGATTCTTTAATTGATACGCGAGGTACGAGATCTTTACAATGGTTTTAACTAAAGTTCGCTAATCTTCTCTTCTTTTTCTATCTTCGATCTTGATCGTCGTTAAATGTTCTTGTCTTCTTCGTCAGTTCTGTCGTTGAGCTTCCTAACGTTTCATAAGTTAATCTTTACTCCGTCAGTCCACTGAAGGTTGGGGTGTTGTGCACGCCCTTTTATAATGAGGGTTCAGTGACCTTTGCATACGTCATCAACCATAGTGGGCTGATCCTTATCCAGCCAATCAGCGTTGTACATGTAACCAGTGGGTTGGTCTTAGAAGCTCGTTCCAGCTCTCATATCTTGTTTATTTAAGGCGTTGTCGCACTAGTCGAGTTGGTCTTCTGCTCAATCGATCAATACCTAAAATGTTCACAACTTAAAATGTTTATCATCAACAACTAGTAAAATATACCAACAATACGTCTGTGAACAATATCTTTTAACTTAACTATTTTCACTCTTATTTTATCGAATTGAACTTTTGATGACGTAATCTATTACATGCTTGACCGAGCAAAATTTTAACACAATTGATTGACATATGAACTTGAATGGCCTACAGCACGCACACTTTTTTAAAAAATGCAACCATTAAGATAAGTGAAGACTTAAGACTGTTTATCCAGGTATTAGTTCTGAGAGGATTATAAATATTTTCCTCTTATTACTTATTTAATCCCATGATATGTCATACATGAAAGGGAAAGGCGATTAATATTTGCTAATGGCCGAAAAATATATTTACTCAGGCGTTTTGTGGCAAAAATCATTCACTAATCCCTGTCATGCTCTTGATATTTCTATTTTTGCAGCTATTTTTATATGCATATCTCTAAACACAATAAAGCTTTGCGTAACAATATGGTTCGTCCTGAGTTTCGCTCGCTTTCTCCTCGCGATCTGATTTATCCAGAGAAACGCTGAGTAACTCAACTCCTTCTTCTAGAATATCGTAACTGGCGAGTAAAGTTGATCTAGAAAGGCCATCGATTTTAGACTTTATATCATTTAACTCGCGTACGACAATCTCACGAATTTCTGCATCGGTTACATCGCCGTCTTTGAATTTGTCTGCCGTCGAGTCTCGGACCTTATTCCATAATAAACCAACTGTTAAACTGAGTATACTCGTCACAATTGAAGACATACCGAGTTCTTTAACTGAAGCAACAACAAGCCAACACTAAACTATGATTACACCCGAACACCGGATAAGCACACAACTCATGTACGAATAATTCTTGTGTCGATGTTGAGTGTTTGTCCTTCCTGTGACGTTAATACCACGAGGAGCATTCAACGCTTGGGTTATGTTTACAGTCTCAAATTTCTTTGTCTAAACTACATTGGAGCAGGAACTTTTATTACAAAAATATTGCAGCCATTTCATTCGTAAAGGTAGTCTGCATGTCTTGTCTATGAGCATCTAAGGACATTTTTTTTTATTGTCCCCATCATATCGAGGTCGTGTTTGGATAAGTGTGTGATCACAAGAACTCAATTCTATTAATTATGATTCTATAGAGGAAGATCATGTCTTTGTTATTGACTATTGTAAACAAGAATGATTCTTTGTTTATAGAAATGAAATGGCGCGGGGTAACTCACGCAAGATGCGGTGATTTGGATCTCTGTCGAATTATGGGTCAAACGTTTCACGACAATATTCTGAATCACTTTTGACAGAAACTTGTGAGCATTTTCACAGCTCGCTTCAACGAATATTTCCCCAAATTTCTTCTCACGGCCGAAATTATTGATGTGCATAAAAATTGCGAAGCAATGATAATAACCAATGGTTGCAATTGTAATTTGAATTTGTAATTTAGCGTGATAAAACCAAGTGGAAAAACATCTCAATATACAGGGTGTATCAAAAAAAGGAGACCTTTAGAAATCAAGCTATTGTTAAAATTTGAATGCTTTTTTGCAAATGCACATATGCTAAACCGTAGTGCGTTAAATATTGATGGCATGCATGCATACATTAGAAAAAGGAGACCTTTAGAAAATGAATTGACGTTTGTACACAAGATTGTCTGCTCCTGGGAATTTGAAAATAACTTTAATAGCATAAGGAAAAATAACGACCCAAAAATATTCAAATGACTAAGCACAAACGACTAAGCACAAAAGCGATAACAGTATGCGTGGTAAATTGCTTTAGCTGTTCCTTCAAAACATGAACAAATCATTTGTTCATTAATTTTTAACACTGCGTGCGAGCATTAGGGCTGTTCACATGAGTTAGAATTGACTTTGAATCCGGAATGGCTCAGCATCCCATTTTACAAACTCTGCCTATTAAAATGTTTACATGAGTCAGGAATGAATTACAACTTGATCTGACACAGATTCACTTGACATTTCGATCCGAATTGAAAATTACTGATAAATTGAACATCAAAAGAACTGAATGTCATGGACCATGACCTCCAACGTGGCCTCCATTTCTCTCAACACAAACTACCGTACGCTTGTGCATATCGCGAACTGCTTTTCTGATGACGGCAGGCTGGGTATAAGTTAAGACTACAAAAACTCTTTGCTCCGAAGTCAGTTGAACCATTTTTGTACTGGTAGTGTGCTCAGTCATTGGAATGTTTTTGGGTCGTTATTTTCCTTATGCATGCTATTAAAGTTATTTTCAAATTCCCAGGAGCACACAATCTTGTGTACAAACGTCAATTCATTTTCTAATGTATGCATGCATGCCATCAATATTTAACGCACTACGGTTCAGCATATGTGCAAATGCAATTGAAAAGGCATTCAAATTTTAACAATAGCTTGATTTCTAAAGGTCTCCTTTTTTTTGATACACCCTGTATACAGAAGTATATTATATATATAGTTATTATATATCCTAGGAACAATTAAGAGGGGATTTTTTAGAAAGTCGCGTATTTTTGCACAAAATCGCTCAAAACCTAGCAACAAGGCCTTCGCTAAAATATGCTTTGCAGCCATTTTGAATTTACAAGTTTGGTAAAGTTTTCATGTTGAGTGACAGCTGTTTTACTAACTTTTGGGGAATTTCAAAAGACGAAAAGCTCCTTGAAACAAAGAAGAACAACAGGTGAGTGTTCGTTCAATTTTTTTGGTATTTTGAATGATATAATTTTCCATGCCTACATTTTTATTAGTGCGAAGGAAGGACTGATTTTAGTGGTTTAGAATTAATCTTGTGATAAAATAAAAATCTCAAATGTCAACGTTTTTATTTCTAGGTATCCAACACATCTTGGAAAATATGAACAATAGTTTCAGATACGGACATGCCAGTAATTCCAGTAAACTCGCATTTGCGTTGGAGATGGTGGATAGTTATGTGTAGCAGCTTGAAGATCAGTTTATCTTTATCACAACAATAATAAAAAGACCGTAAATAATTTATTCAAGAAACAACACAAAGAAAGGGAAAGTCAAACTATTTTGATTTATTTCAAAAACAACTGCCCTCAAAAACAACTCTACTTTATTAACAATGAATTCCTTGTGTGGTGGGTACATAATATGGGACATGTAGGACAATTGGTGGGACAATCATGGGACAATTCATTCCAAATTATACAGCTGTAAGTATAGGTAACATAAAATTGTAATGTGACTTTGTTGTTAAAATATTATATCATTAATTGCAATAAATAGTGTTTTTGCAATCTTGTGTTGTTTCCACTGTTTTTTAAAGAAAGCCTGCAATAAAAAGTAAAAGATATGTCAAATATGTGGCAATGGCAAATTCCTCTATAAGAGGTTTATCAAAACAAGTCTGGAGTTAACAAGAAAGGTCTTAAGGGCATGTAGGATGTAGCATCCAGGGCCTGATTTGCACAAACTTCCAGATCTGCAACATGTGTTCAACCAAATAAAAAAAATAAAACCCTATACATTGTATAGGGTGATAAATAAAACCCTATACAATTACTATAGAAATATAAAATGGGCTGAAAGCCAATTGTTTGCACAGCTTACAGTATACATAATTTCATTTTATATCCAAAAATCAGATAGCAACACTGGGCTATTCAAGTAAATACATGTTGTGTATACAGCAAATCTGTTTCGTGTTGAAACAATAGCTATAGTAGCTGTAATAAACAACATGGGTTATTTTCATAGCTGTATTTGCCGCTCTATGGGCTGCGATCTGGGAATTTTGTATTAAATACAAAATTTGGCTTACTGCTGCTCACATTCCTGGTTCGCAGAATGTCTTAACACGCAAAGAATCTCGTCATTTTCATAATCCGGATGGCGAATAGAAACCAAACCATTTTCATTACATAATGCGGTCAGTACCTTAAATTTTCTTCTGACTTAGATCGATCTTTTTGCATCACACTTAAATATAAAACAGTTCCCAACATATTGCTCTTATCCGCCAGATCCTGGAGCAGCCGTCGTTGATGCTTTCTCTATTTCGTGGATTGACTTGAAATTTTATTGTTTCCCGCCGTTTAGTTGTCTGTTACAGGCTGTAAAGAAAATAATTCAGGAGCATGCCAAGGTAATTTTAGTTATTTCCGACTTTCCCACCCAGCCTTGGTATCCTTTGCTAGCCTCTCTTGATGTTCCACTTCCTGTGGTCCTACAACCCAGCCACAAACTACTGAATCTTGGTCGGAAATCATCGGAAACAACTCATCCCCTTTGCAAGAAGCTCAAACTTTTGGTTTGTCATGTCTGCGGCAACAACTACAACAACCTGGCTGACTCGTTAAGACCATTAACATAATTGAATCCTTTTGGAGAGACAGCACTAAATCTGAGTACCAAGTGCATCTGCAGGAATGGTTAAAATTTTGTATGAAGAGGCACTGTGATATCATCTCCCCTCCCTTACCACGGACGTTAGATTTTCTGTCATCGCTGTTTGACTCGGGTTTGTCCTATCGCTCAATCAACTCGGCGAGGTTTGCTTTATCTTCTATTTTGCAGTTAAGTGATAGTGAAGTCACTTTCGGACAGCTACCTATTGTTTAGCACTTTATGAAAGGTGTATTCGAACTGCGCCCGGCTGTACCGCATTGCCAGACAACATGAGATGTTAACAAGGTCTTATAGTTTTTTCGAAAGCAGCCTATACCTTCCGCGCTGACTTTGAAGGAGCTTACTGTTAAAGTTTCCTTCTTATTGACCTTACTCAGTGGACAACGCTGTCAAACTATTCATCTTCTCACTGTCAATAACATGATTCTATTTGCGGATAAGTGCACTTTCCACGTCATGGAGAAATTCAAACAGACACGTGTCAGAACTCATGTTAAACCCCTTGAGTTTTTGAAATATCCATGAATTTGAGCCATTTGCGTCGCTACTCATCTCTTAGAGTATATCAAGAGAACTGATGAAAATAGCCATGATAGAAAGCAATTGCTACTGTGTTACTTGAAACTGTATGGACCTGTTTCCAAAGATACTATATATCTCGATGAATAAAGTCTGTTTTGGTAGCTGTAGGTTTAGATGTTAGCAAATTTAAAGGTCATAGTGTTCGAGCATGCAGCAACTACATCCTTTTTAGCGTCCAATAACTGAAACATTAAGGATATTATGTTATCCGCAGGATGGTCGAATGAACAGACATTTCAACGGTTTTATAATAAAACGAGCGAGGAGGAATTTAATTTTGGCGCTTCGGTGTTAGAGTGCTATAGAAACGTTATTTGCATGTTCCTAGGATATATAACATACTATATAATTAGTCATTTCTGCAGATGAAAATAAAAATAATTGGGCGCTGCTCACTTTATGAAAGGAACTATAATTTTGCATTGCCTTTGAATTTGTATCTAAAATTAGACAACAGCGTTTCGAAATTAGTAAAATATCGAATTATGATTATATCTTGATCAATTCTATATATGGAAATAACGAAAAATCGGACACCTGTCTTTGCGCGGCAACAATAGTAATCGCCGACCGTCGGCGACATATGAGAACAAAGCTTTAGGCCTGGTTCACACTAGCTTCTAGGAATCGGGGATACATTGTATTACTTTCATATAGACAAAAAATGCGCACCAGCGACCTCAGACAAATTAAGAATATCCCAGATTCTAAGGACAATGTCAATGGTGAACCATGCAGGCTTAAAGCATGGTATTCATCATCGGGGCAACAGGTGGGCATTTTGTTCGCGCTGATCGAAAATTGCGGGCTTATTTCTTACTTCAATTTGCATTTTCGCTTTAAACGGCAACTAAAAATACAGACTCTGGTGCAATATTTTTGCTATTTACTCTAAAGCATGTTCATTAAAAATCCGCTATCGTTGTTGAGAAAGAAAAGCGGTTTACGATAAGCTAAAATGCAAAAAATTAAATAATTGCATCTGGACTCACCAAATACAGGATTTTTGCCACAACTACAGAGTAAGTTGCATTCGAGCCGATGTCTAAAAGTAAGTCACATTTGTTCTTCATAAATTTAAATGTCAGTAAAATGTCTCAGAAGTGGTTCCAAAGCTCAATCTTGCAGACGACACAGTTGTCAATAACGAATTTTATTGCAAATCGACCCATCAAGTATAGCTCGAAAATTAGGGTATCCTCACACCCTGAAATTAGGCTTTAATCAAAGTTTTATCTATACTCTTTTTATTAGAATTAAGACTCAACATACGAAAAATGCGCCAAAGGGGTAAAATTGACATTGTATGTGTCCACTATTTTTGGCATGTTTTGTTTGGTATTTTAAAAAGGTCAAATGTCTGAGCATTTTGTAAAACTCATTTTTTGGTCTAACTCAGCCTTTTTTGCTTTTTCCTGCTGATGGTATCTGCTCATACGTTGGTGTTAAATATTCTATATTTGAGACCTCATAGAATCCAAAACATTGCTAATAGACCAGGTTTTTTTTTCAAAATTCTATAATTTACATACCTCTTCTTATTCAAAGGCTCGCCAGTATTGTTCAAGCTTTATTTTCCTTCCTGGTGACCTTTTCAAAATACCAAACAAAACATGTCAAAAATAGTGGACACATACAATGCCAATTTTACCCCTTCGGTGCATTTTTCCCACGTTGAATATTAATTCTAATAAAAAGAGTATATATAAAACTTAGATTTAAGCCTAATTTCAGGGTGTGAGGTCACCCTAATTTTCGAGCTATACTTCAATGAAGATGGGTCGATTAATTGCAATGAAATTCGTTAATAGAGGTATATTGATAACTCTGGCATGCATCTGCAAGATTGAGCTTTGGAACCACTTCTGAGACATTTTACTGACAGCTAAATTTATGAAGAACAAATGTGACTTTCTTTTTCACATCAGCTTGAATCCAACTAGCTCTGTAGCTGTGGCAAAAATCCTGTATTTGGTGTCGAGATGCAATTATTTCATTTTTCGCCAGCGAAAATACATTCCATTTCGTAATTCGTAACGGATTTCGACGCATTTTAGCTTATCGTAAATCGCTTTTTTTTCTCAAGAACAATAGCAAATTTTTTATGAACATGCTTCAGAGCAAAATAATGGCAAAAATATTGCACCAAAGTCTGTGTTTTTAGTTGTTTGAAGCGAAAATGCAATTTGAAGAAGAAATAAGCCCGCAATTTTCGGTCAGCGCGAACAAAATGCCCACTTGTTCATCGGATATAATTTAGAAGTATATGTGACGTATGTATATAATATATTGAATAAAATCCCTTAAGGCTGAATTAAAGGCTGAATTAAAGGCTGAATTACGTAGTTTTTACAGTTAAAACTATTGTATCATTAAAATTATAGCTATATAACTATTGCTAAGAAACATTAAGATTCTATTGATATAAGTTAATGAAATAATTTCATTTATAAAATAAAATCGAACAGAGAGGTTAACTTTTGTTGACCTTGTTACTCATAGCATATATAAAAGAGTTTGATACCCTATTTGTGTGGCTCATTGGAATATCGAAGGTTCTTTCATGTCTTCGATTCTAATTAGATTTGTTCCTCTCTTGCTACAAATTATGAATTTTATTGTTTGGATCCAACACGGCAGAATGAAATAGTTTGTTGCACAGACGTTCATGATGAACTTTTAAAGCTGGCATACCAAGTGAGTTTCAGTAATTTCTTCAGGTATAATAATAACTATAGCTCTTTTCTCCAGCCGTTCCAAATCGTTTTTCAAGTATTGAGGTAGCGCATTGTAAAAAACCGGGACATAGTCAATGACTGATCTAATGCATGGTATGTAGAAGGAAGCAATGTCTTTACACGGAACACTTGCTCCTTTAAGTTGCTCAAGTTAATCACAAGTAAATAGCGTCTTTTATTAACCCTTTTGACGACTTCGCCTATGTGAGGTTTCCATGTTAAAGTATTATTAATGGTAAGACCCAAGAGTTTGATTTTATTAACAACTTCTAACTCTTTTCCATTGAATACAATTGGATCGAAAGGTCTCTGATATCCAATTGATGACGCTATATGGTAATTCTAACTCTGATAGTTTTTGGATCAAAATTGAATGATCGACAATATCAAATGCTTTTCGGTAATTTCAGACCACCATTTCTTCGGGTTTTTTTATTTAACTTATGCATACTTAGTTGATAATATTTCACTCTACATTATTTTCGTCCCTAGCTGTTAACTAAATTCCTGTACTTTTAAATATCGCCGATTTAATTCCATGAGTAGCAAAGGCTTGTTGTCTTTCCTTAATGAGCGATTTCATTTTATTGTTCATCCATGGTGCATCTGTGGTGGAGACCGTTTGATTTCTTTACTTGGCATCGAAAATTCAAGGCCGGTAAAAACCACGTTTGTAAAATGTATTCCACATTTCTTCACAGTTGATCTGATTGGAGGTTGGGAATAATTGATTGCCATTTTATAGAACTTAAATATCTACTAAATTCAGCTCTGCCAGATTGATGATAGTCTCGTTTTGTCATGACAATCTTATTATTTAGTTTGGAACTTTTGACACATAAAGTCATGAACAGCGCTAATTGCCCCTTTTGCCTTCCTCTAATCCTCTAGGCGGCCTGGTCAGTCATATATTATACTCTACTAGTCTTCTATCGCGCCCTTCCAAGATATTTAAAGAATGACCTTGTATGTTTGGAAAAAAGAGCGATATCAATTTTAAAGCCAGAAGAGGATTATGGTTCAGCTTGTGAAACTTTGAATGTAAGACCAATGGAAGAATATCATAACCTTTTATGCGAGAATTTGTTCAAGAATATAGTCAGAGATTCGGAGCATAAACTTCATAATTTGCTCCCACCGTTACATCAACCGCATCATGACCTTAGAAATGAACGTAAATTTAACATACCACACTTTCATACTGATCGTGCCAAGAATTCTTTTATATTTAAGATGGCAGCTAAAACGTAATTCGGCTATCATTCTATAAAACTCTATACTCGGTTTGAATACTGGAATGGATCGGAATTTGTTTCAAACCTTCTTTACTTGAAAGATTTTCTCGTGAAATAGAGAAAATGGACTACTCGGAGCTGGTGGAGGGGGGTCAGGGTGGCATTAAGCAGCACTGGAGGGGCAAATGCCTCCCCCAGCATATGCGCTGAAAGAGGCCCTGAACACGTAATTAATTTGAAACTTGCGTGGACTGGCGGTGTGGTTGTCAAACAGAGCAATAACATGAAGTACAATAAATCATAAACCACCGCTATAGATTTTGAACCAGACTGAGGATTCGTATTTACAAAAATTGTTGGTATTTGGATAAAAAATGCAAAGATAATGCAAAAACATAAAAATAATTCAACCAAAAAGATTCTAAAATATATCTTCTATAATAAAAAAGACCTTCTTGAGTAAAACTAAAGGTTGCAGATGAAAGTGGAGATTGAAGTTAGTTAATATAATGAGGGGGACTTATTCTGGTGGATAACGGTTGAAAACGTTGGTAGGTGTTGATTTTAATGTTTTCTCACTCCTCAAAAGTTCAAGATTCTATTTTTAACTATGTTTTGGAAAGTTAACGATGCCCTTGAGGATGCATGATTAAGAATTTTATTCAACCAGCCCCAGAATTCGATTTCGGATAGAAAAAAAAGCATATGTGTTATTTCGAATATTTTTCTAAGAATGCATGCAATCTGATATTGTATTAATCTCAATGATGTGGTACGTCTGCTTGAAGTTTTCTGTACTTTCTTACTCAATATTATTTAATAGTTTAATAGTATGTATGGGAAAAAAGGCATCTTCACCTAAATTGTGTTCATGAATTTATATGTCATTTTACATGGGAGATTAAAATTTTTTTAGTACAATTGACTTTGGCAATTTAATATAGAATCTTGAACAGATTATAAATTTAATAAACCAGCGAATAATTGTTGGAAACGCTTTCATATGACTAAATACTACTGCCATAGTTAAATAAAAATATAAATATGGGATAAATAAACCAGGACTACAGGATTTATTATAATTTTGTACACTCCTTGTGGTAAACAGTCAAATAGGAATTCAAAATTCAATAATTATTCTACATATGGGGTCATGTGTCTAATATATATGCCTATTTTACTATTTGACATGCATGCACTATAAATAGATATAAATATATATATATACACCCGTTTGCAAAAACGTTGGCCGCAGATAGATATATAGATAGATACTCGAAATCTAATTAGAATTGCATATGCTGTGTAATATGATTGAAATCCCATGCAAATGTAATCATATGCAATTCTAATTAGACTTCGAGTATCTATCTATCTGCGGCCAGCGTTTTTGCAATTGGTGTATATATATATATATATATATATATATATATATATATATATATATATATATATATATATATAGCATAGCATAGCATAGCATAGCATAGCATAGCATAGCATAGCATAGCATAGCATAGCATAGCATAGCATAGCATAGCATAGCATAGCATAGCATAGCATAACATGGGATGCCTATATCAGCACAATATTTTTTTCCGATTTGACCATATTTATTTATTTATTTATTTATTTATTATGCTTTACCACTTGAATACAACATACAATATTACAAACACGAACAGCACAAAATTAATACAAACCCATGAATATTCACAATAATCGAGGCAGGGTATTGCTACAGCTCACGCCAATTACAGCAGCCCTTTCAAAACAAATAAAACAAACATCATAAATCTCCACACAATATAAAGTTCCCATGCACTTAGGAAAATCTTCCTCGTGATAGGAGCAGAATAGAATTGTACTCCGAGAGTAAAATGACTGCTCACATCCCACAGGAAGATCCACCTATAAGGAAATTTACGTGTAACAATGCTGGACAAAACGAACACAAGGACACACATTTGAATTAATAGCAGCATGATTTAGAATTAGACAAATTACGGGACGCGTTACAAGACAAACAAACAGACTTCCAAGTTCTAGGATTTTCGGCGTCATATATATTTCAAGGCCGAATGGTAATAGTTATAAAGATCGTTTTTGAATGGACAAAGGCTTATGTTCTTCGTTGTCAGCCCTTTTGGAAGAACATTCCATACTCATGCGCACCTAGAAAAGAATGACTTCTGGAATGTTACAGTCTTGCACTTTAGTGTGATGAACGTCAAGCACGTGGGGTTGGCTGATCGTTACTATCTTTAACTTTTATCATCCCATTGATGCATGCATTTAAAGTAGAACACCAGATCCAAAAACTCGTGCCAATAGCAGAGTGGAATAAGGTCTAACATTTCGAGTCGCTTACTGTAGGTAATGTCGCAGAGTACGCAGATAAATGGTAGATCCAAAATATACTTGCTCGCGCGCCTCTGAATTCTCTCCGTCCGTTTAATCAGTTCCACAGTTTGTGGCGCCCAGACTTAAGATGCATAGCATAGCTTTGAACGTACAAGAGTTAAATACAGAGTACGACGAACCAAGATAGATTTTGTATCAAGTGTGGACCTCCTAACGTATCCGAGCATTCTCGTTGATTGACCACATTGGTCTTCAACATGTTTGGACCAAGTCAAATTGGAAGAAGTCCATACTCCTAAATCACGCTCTTGATCGGTGCTTTCTAGGACGGTATTATGTAGTTTGTAGGGATATTCTATTTTCTGATGTTTTCATATCTATGCACAGTAGCGGGAAAGTTGGGGTTTTCATCAGGATGGGATATTTAATTAATCAGGATGAGAGATTTTTACAGTTGTAATTCAATGAACAGTGGGGTGAGACTTGGGGTGATGCCAGCGTTATTGCTTAGGGAGCGCTGAAACCTAAGTTTAATTAAATTTACATCAACGTAATTTTCAGTGACGAAAATTCACATCAGTCAGTCAATCAGTTCTAGTCAGTAAGTTAGTCATAGCGTAATCTCCGGGGGTCCTTCGAATTATTTTCGTACTTATTTATTGTGCATATTCAGTGATAGGAAATATAGGTTAAAAGCCTAGGGAGAGGTTATGCGTGAATTATACAAATATACCTGTCAGATAATATGCATGAACTGAACAGCGCGCCGCGGTTTATGTACATTACTTTACACTACGAGTGTTTTGCCCGATCCTTTTCAGAAAGTATTAAACTTTTAAATGTTGACATCATAAAGTAACACCTTTCTACGAACCGAAGAAACACATAAACGGTTTATTTTGTTGAAACGTGTTACCGCGAATTGTTCCAGCTGCCATGAGCTACAATATAATTCAATAATGAAAAAATCGCGGCAAATGTAATGTGAGTACTTTTGAGTAAAATGAAAAACAATATCAGTTGAAATTTTACTCGATTCGTGATTCAGCTCTTAGTTGTAATTGAACTAGAACTATGTTTCGTCAACTGGCCGCGCTCGTATAATTGATTCCGAGTTATGTTTATTCTGGCACTCGCGATTACTAGATTTTTAGATTTCTAGATTTTTAGAGGTATGGGTACGTAAAAGGTGTGACCACCCTGTCCTAGAGTATCTGCAGGTTGCATGGGTTGTATCAGGACACACGTCCAGTGCTTAACCTCGAAACTTTGCACTATTCGGCTTCGATATCTAGTTCTGCTTATACATTTATTTAATGCATGTGCATTTTTTGTTTTTAGTTTAAAAAGAAAGAAAACCGTTTGATCTGGCCACTTTCAACATGTATTCGGAATTCATCTTCTAAAATGCAACTGGTATGTTGCCATTTAGTATCATTTGCTGCCAACAAAGTTGTCACAATCATGTGACGACTTTCATAGGATAGATCTGCATGTTCTAAGTGTGAACCAAACTGAAATTGAAACTAGGTATCCAAGGATAGTTCAAAGTTATATAGATAGTGTTAAGCAACCAGACATTTGTCGCAACATAAACGTTTCGACTTATGCCAGTAAAAATATAAAGAACTAGGTTAAACATTACCCTTAATCAAACAGGAGATTACTCAAAGTACTTGAATTACGTTAGCCCCGATATTGTAATACTAGATTATAATTTTAGTTGCTCATGCAAAGCGGGCGTTATTTTATCAGTTTAGTATTATAGGGTTTGGCAAAAAACACCATGTCTCATCTCTTCGTCAAACAACTGTGACTACATCAACTACATGTATATGATGGCAACAACTGATCCGTCATTTCCAAAGAATAGCCAAAATAGTTGCGTTGTAAATAATGGAAATAAAAACTGCGGTGAATATTATGTCTATGATGTGAATACAAAGCAATATAATTATCAATCAATACTGTATACCACCAAAGGAAAAGGGATGGATGATGAATAAATAAATAAAACAAGTTAAACTGATTTAAAAACGTTACATTTCTGATCATGTAGAAAAAATTACTACAAGCGTAAATCAAAGAAAGTTTACGGAAAGTTTACACTATGACTGACTGACTGTCTGACTCGTCACTTAGGACAAAGAAACTTTGCACTAAAAAAGCAGTCCTACTGACTGTAGACTGTTCACATGCAAGCTGTATTTTCATCAGTGTAATTGGTGAATCTGTTATACTCTTTCCTTGTTCGAGCGGAATGGCTTGAGGGGCGAGGGATACGAAACATATCAATCTCGTTCCCCGAACCCGCGATTTCCTCAGGAACACAGGCTGTGGGATAATTCAGATCGGAAAGCCAAAAATCCTGGCCCCTCGTTAGAAATGCCTCAACTTTTGCAATCTTTTGTCTTTTTGTCATCCAGTTACATTTTCGAACTTCTGAGCAAAGTCAAAATCACTCGTGAATTGGATAGCCAAGTGGTCGAACTAATCGAGAAAGTGATTTCATTTTCCGTTGCAATTGAGTTTATGTAGTAGTTTCCGATCTTGTTTCAACATTCATTTGTTAAATTGCAAGGATGTCCAAAGCATTTTAGGCGATTATTGAGTTGGAGCAAGCTCTGTATAAGTCAATATCCCAGTATTGCAGCAAAATAGTGTTAAAATGAGAAATGAAATACATACATGATTTAAGAATCTTCTTCATTGCAGTTCAATGGTGGTGCAAGAAAAAGACAATTTCACTTAAGCAAGTTCGCGGACGCCTTGAAAGTACGTATACAGTAGTCTTTGACATGATAGAAAATTTAGTGGTAGAAATGTGGTGGGGAAAGGGCTCTCATGCATGTTGATATTTTCTGACGTTTATTGTTGTAATAATTAACAGTTATTCTGCGAACTCGAGTCGTATATGAGCTGATAGCCGACGAACGCCGAGTTGGCTATCGGTAATATACGACGAGCGACGACTGTTTTATTATATACACAAACTTTGTCCCCTTTTGGTGCATTTGGTGTGCTATTATATCAACTAAAGCTTGGATTCTATTTCACTCAAGTTATTATTACATAATCAGTTATTATTACCCTAGTTATGGTAAAAACCTATTATCTCTAGACATCTTTTCCAAAGTTCAAAAACATTTCTTTTTGTTTTCCCTCGCATTTCAAGTGGAATTGAAAAAACAATTCCTAGATGAGGTGGTAAACAAAAGAGATTTTAAGGTTTGTTATAAAGTGATTCTAATCATCATAATTTCTTTAGGAAATAAACTATTAAAATTGCTTTGTGGTTTTACAATCCTATACAAAACGAGGAATATGTGGCAATTCCGGA
Organism: Dendronephthya gigantea; assembly: GCF_004324835.1. NCBI lineage: Eukaryota > Metazoa > Cnidaria > Anthozoa > Malacalcyonacea > Nephtheidae > Dendronephthya > Dendronephthya gigantea. The sequence goes on along the minus strand of NW_021163832.1, from coordinate 4,385 downwards.
CTCCAAAGTCAATTTAGCCCGTATTCAAATAGGGAAATTTTTGTGCTGAGAATTTTATCTGAAGCTTTATCAATTCAAATCGTGACTGTAATCTCAAAGTCATATATCATTGTTTATACCATCACTACCACAATAGTTTGATAAACTTCTTCTGAGTCAGGAACAAATGTAGGTACTATTTCACTCATAATCTTTATTTTCAGGGATTAAATGGTCAACAATGATGTGGTCAGCAGGCATCTCGAGCTGTCAATCAAGCCATCGGTCGTGCATTACGTCATAAAGAAGATTATGGAGCCATACTCTTTTGTGACGAGAGGTGTGTTTCTTAAACTTTAACATGGTCCAACAAACTTTGGATGAGAATTACCGAAAACTCTGCCAAATGACCCTGCATATCCGTTCTAATCTGATACCCAGCTTCTGGTCTACGGGTACAGTAGCCTTATCTTGTTCAACGAATTTCCATCGGACTAATCCAGTTTCAGACTTTGACCTGTTGGGCAAACAAGGTTTTTATTATAAAACCATAGGCAGCCCAATGGCTACCTTAGGATGCCTACCTTAGGATATAATATATATATATATATATTATATATATAATATATATATATAAATATATATATATATATATATATATATATATATATATATATATATATATATATATATATATATATATATATATAATATATATATATATATACTATATAATGCTACTTGGCCTGAACACGCGAGTCGCCATTGGGCTGCCTATGATAAAACATGTATACACAGCTGAATTTCTATTGAGCAAAATAAGGCTACCCATACCCGTAGACTGCTTCAGGGTAAATTAAACTTTTAATATTTTGTTGGAGGGAGGTTCCAGTGAAAACGTGACTTTTCTGTCTAATTTTCTTAAATAATGAATGCACTCTGTGTCAGTCAATATTTAAACTGTTATATGATTAGTCCTTGCACCCCCAAACCAGGTCAGATGTGATCCATTCAGGCAAGCGACTTTGTTGAATTGTGTCCCCATTTTCCAAGGTTCTGCCAAGAAAGAACAAAAGCGGAACTGCCAAAATGGATGAAGCCGTATATTTGTGCATATCCGACATTTGAGGACATTCAGAGGGAGTTACGGTATTTTTTTCACACGAGCAACCGAATTAGTGAGTTGTTAAATGAAATATCGTAATAAATACGGAAATAGAGATTCAGTCAAGTCCTAATTTCCCTCTGTTCTTAATCTAATGATATGGGCTACTGTACCGCTACCGCAGGTAGGTGTGTAATGGTACGGAGAGACAACAATATAAACTTAAACAAAAACTACCCCGTATTTTGGTTATTGTGTCTTTAAGATCTGAACACTAAAGTAAAACGTTACATCTCCAAGCGCTTTTTAAATATCGATGTTGTCTATATTGTGGAAATACCATCTTTTCATGTCTAATGAACGTGCCGCTCTTAGGCCAGCTGTGTCTAAAATGGATGAAGTTATCACCTGGATAGTTTTTTTCAAACGTAGAAAGGACCTACTGACCTACTAACCTAGCATGACCAACTGATTGAGCCTTACCAATTTATTTAAAATGGTCAAATAGAATACATATAATTATTATGTGATATATATTACAAAATTTACTTTTAAAAATTTTAGCTTTTTAGTCCTTTTTCAGTTTGCCCGAATTTTCGGCTGAACTTTGCCCGAACTTTTTAGTTCTCGAAATTTTGCCCCCCCCCCTGTCCCGTACGGCTATAGGGACGAAGCAGGAAAACAGTTACAATTTTCCTATGGCTTTTTCAATTAGACAGCTGAGAAAAAATTGGTTCATCATCAATAGCCTTTATCCTCCTGTCACATGAATCCTGTGCCCAACAGTATATATTTTTTTGGATTTCAGCCACTATTGAGGCGAGCCGATCCACAGATTCAGCCAACGAGCGAATAGTCGCGTTGTTTATCATTAATTGTTCAATTCTAAGGTTTTCGATGCTTTCTGCACTATCAGATTGAACACTAGACTGCGTTTGTTTCGCCACTGTTTATAGAACCGCCAGGCAGCATAACCTCGCCGGGTTATAGATCGACTGTCATCAACAGTGTTGAATTCTCAGTGTTCGTAGCCCTGTCAACGCTAGAAGTCACGCTTGCAAGATCACACATAGCTTCACCCGAGTAAGAATTTCTTTCGCATTCTTTCCATTAACTACAAGGAACTTTTTGTTTTTTAGCCAGAGAATCGTAAAACCTTCCGCCTCAGAAAGTCTCTTTTCATTTGCTGGCGATGACCACGTTCCTTGTAGGATAAGACCATCAAGCTGTACTAGCTAATTGCGAGTACTTCAGCATAAATATGTTCACTACTTCATTCTGGAAAAAAAACTCTCATTACAACGATTACCACATGCTCTTTTTGTTGATATTGCCGAACGCTGACTCAATGTCTCGCTTGCTCACCAAAACTCGCGTGCGTAAAGGAATTAATTATCCACGTCAACAAAGGTCCGCTCACTTGTCGAAATTTTTCGAGAGGCTCACATTTCGCGAATAGTTCGTTGCAAATTGTTTTCAAAAGCGTTGTTATATTGTGGTTCAATATTCTATATTGAAATTATCGAGAAGTAAGTATAAGAAATTATGTAAGTATATTTTAAAATTTACGATTTCGGGTAAAAACACTGTGGTGTACTACATATATATTTTTTTTAATTTCGCGTAATATTAGGTGGCTTAATATATAAAATATAAAGAGAGAAACGTGTTTCCACGTTTTTATATTTGATTTAAGAGTGGAAATCGAAACCATACTAAAATACGGCAGCTTAGCGCAACGAATAAAGTAAAAGCGCGCGCAAATAAAAACGCGCGGGTAACTCCTCAACGTACGTACTACGTCAAATCACAGCTTTGTAATCAGAATTTTTCTGTAACTCCATTACATTTAGGCGTATGAATGGCCTAGAATTGAATTCTGTGTGTCACTCTCTAAACGTGTAAGACCGTGCTTCGATCTTCGTTTTTTGTTTGAAACTTTTTAACATTATTCATGCATTTTTTCTTTCCCGTCTGTCCAGGAATATGAATTCTAATGATTCTCGATCGGATCTCCTTTATGGTATGAATTAGAGTTTCTCTTTTGTGGAATGTTCTGTGATTTAAAGAATGAATTGGAAATGGTGAATTAAAGTAGTACTTTAATAAGCTTATAAAAATTCTAATTTTTACAGGAGGAATCAGAGATATGATTCAGAGAGAGATCACTGAGGTATGATCTTTTTTTACATGGCGTATAGCTATAACATAAGGATGTTTTATTATATGACACGTGTTTGTCTCCATTTTCTGGAAAATATTCATTTGTCATAAGAAAAATAACGATGATAATAATACGTAATATTTTATTATAAAGTATAATAATAAAAAGGTATTCCTTGCGTAACGACAAACCATGCAAGCGCTTCTTACCCATTTAGCTATACCCTCATCTTTCAACGCAAGAGGGTTATGTTACGTTTATGTTGAATTTGTTCTAGAGTAGGAGAAAAAATTTAGCAAACTTTCTGATGCCTCCGAGAAGTGTTCTTTTATTTGGTGAAGCTAGGTTACAGACTTTTACCACTTCAAGTCCCCAACATTAATACAAAATATCGTTTTTAGTGCTGGTAGTGTCCGGTGTTCATTTGATTACGTAAACGCGCCTCAAGTCTCGGAGTATTCTGAGGTAAAGAATTTTTTTATCAATTAAAAAATAAGTTTGCTTTTTTATTAGTTTTATTACGTTTTAAATTCTTAAACAGTTAGGCAATTTTAGGTTGTATTTTGAATTAACGCATTAATATAATTCGTGACTCCAAACAAAGGAAATTACTCCAATCAGGTAGTACGCTATGGTTATGAGATATTGAAATGACACATGTTATTATTTCGAAGGCGCGTCTTTGCTGTTTGAGTTTGAGAAGTCAGTTTTAACTCTCCACTTAATTCGGACATCAGAACTGTTTTAAGAAACATTGAGACTTTGAAACTGATAAAGTCGCTTCTCTCGTATCTCCTATTGCTGTCTTAACATTGCTCGTTCAGCTGAATATGACGCCAATGATGCAGTGTTTTTTGAAATTTACTATTTCAGTTTTTACCCTTTTTTGACATGGAGTATTCCTATGATTGGTAAGATTTTATTTCTCTACGATTTCAGTCTTTAAAGAGCCTAGTTGGATGGTTTTTTGAACCATTTTTCGAACAACATTTAGATTTTAGGTTCGCAAGGCATCTAAATGAATATGAACATTGTTTATCTTCAGAAGCTTCAAGCTTTATATTGAAGACTGGCAAGTGCAAAGGACGCCGGAGTTAACGCCAGAACAGGCGTCTTGTTAGAATGTATGTTTGTTTG
>NW_021163831.1:0-22120 GCF_004324835.1 Dendronephthya gigantea | reverse complement strand
AAATGTAAAGAGAGAAAGGCAATTTAATCAACTCTCAACGTCAGTCAAAGAGCTATAAACTACTAAGAAGGCAAGTTGAATGAAAACTCCTCAAATCTCTTTGTAGCATACCTGCAACTTTCTCCAGTAATTTCCCAAACTGTTCATCGTCTGTTGTCTCACTAAGAGGAATATGCAATAGTCGATTTATTATAACAGACCACATGATTGATTCAAAATATTAGAAGCAATCACACCTTACTATTAGTTTAACATGAATGTCCAACTTCACCCCCCACATTATTTTGATATATTGCAAAGCAACTTGAACTTCACCTATAAGGAGGACACAGAGCAAACGTCAAAAAATCAAGCAATCCACTTATACCTAAAACCCCAGTGGAACGATTCTAGAACAAAAGTTTTCATGGTTAATCTATTTCCTGTGTTAATTAGAAAGGTAGTCCAAAACAAAGGCAGTTGCTACAAAATCACTTGCTGAGTTTTGCAAGGGAATTTCTCTTCCAAAACAAGGCTATATACATACAAGAGGGATTGAAAAAATAAAATGAATTGGTTCAGCATAGATTATAGGCAACCAAAACCACACATCTTACCACATTTATCGTGAGAATTCCTAACAAACTGCTTGGAAATTTTTCACAGGATAACAGAGAGCTTTTGTTTACCTGTTCTTGTCGAATGTCATAGTTATCGTGCCTTGGCTATATAAAACAACAGAATTGGTTTCGATAAAATTGGATCCTGTTAACATGCAAATTTCAAAAGTTGGCTGAGTTTACGTATTTCGTTTCTTGCATCTATTTAGCTCGGAAATTTCGCCGCTATATTCTGAACGAAATACTCTTTTTTAAATTTAAATATGTCCGGTCTGACCATTTTGGCCACTTAAAGAAAAGCCCTGTCTTTACCTGCCATAGAGCACGCACAACATGTCGACAGCGGCGTGAGTCACGGCTTCATTATTCCTCTTCAAAGCTTTCACAGTTTTCACACCAACCTTCTCACGGAAGTGAACTGGTTGAGTAAACAGCATGTTTGCAGTTAAAGATAAACGTTTCTCGCCTAGTGAGCGTTGTGAAAGCGCGAAACCTGCTTTTGATCGAACCCAACTTCTCAAATCGTGAAACAGTGCTTCGAGATCTTTATCTCATATTTTGTTTTGGTCTCCTGAAAATAGACGAAACTTTTTAATATTTTATGTATATATAGAACACCTGTGAAGGTAATAGCAGTCAGAATATGTATATTTTAGGGTTGAACACTAAATAAATTTATTGGCAAAGATATACAATACCTTCGTGAGCAATGAGCATTGTGATGGCATTAATGATAAGTCTTTCTTTATTCCCCGAGAAAAGTCCTACAAAATATTTAAAATCGTTTGAAATATATATTGGAGTTTAAAAGACTTAATATTCCAGCTGTACTTCTGGCGAGAAAATTTCAAAACTACCATTTCATGGATTCGGACCCAGTCAACTCTGCAACCAGAGTTACCGCAGCCTAGTCCCTAGGCCTCTTAACGTTCCTTATACGCGGCGAGGCGGGAACTGAGAGGCCTAGAACAAAATGTTTTGTATTTTGGCTAATGTGGGGACTTTTTTCCCCATTTTCTGTATTGAGGTCAGTTTACGATCTACGACGCGGTTAACTGGCCTTGTTCGACGTCGTTAGTCAAATATTTGCTTGAAATAAGCTACAGGATATTAATTATACTGCCAGGAGTCGAAATATTCATACAAACGTTTCAATGTCGTTCGCCGTCAACGCTATCGACTATCAAGAAAACTCGAGTCCGTACGTACATGTTTATGATTATAATAAACTTCTATCCACCCATTTAAATTATTCTCGCTTCCTTTATAACGGTTACTGTTGTAAATTGCAAACATTTACTTTAAAAACAATTCTAATTTCAAGTTCACAACATTAAATGGGCCGTTAAGATTAGAAAAATTTTGTGTTAGGCCTCTCGTGCGCGTTTCATTCGGTGACGTGACGGAAATATAAAACACGCGCAATGAGAGGCCTGGGACTAGGCTGGAGTTACGGTGGTTTTTAGGGAGTACTATTAGTGTTTTGTCTACATTTGTGTACAGAACAGTAGCAGGTTAGGGTATTTTTATTAAAACCATACTCTTTGCCTATACTGGATAAACCAGTTTAAATGTACCGTGTTGTTTGCAGACGTTTTAAACCCTGCTAAATGTTTTCAATTAGAAGCCGAAATGGGCAAATGTTTTCATTTGGCGTAACTATGCAGCCTAGCAATCGCTTAGTTTACACTAAAGGCTGCTTTCTACTTACGCGTTTTTTATACGCATGTACACATACGGAGAATTTAAATGCTTTTAAATTTTTATTAATTAACGTGCATCTACAATCATGTGCAAAAATTATGAAACTTTACGTATCTTAATCACATTTTTTTTCATTTTGACAACTATTATGTCACGAATTTTGTTAAACTATTTACTATCCCCCCTTCCCCCATTGACAATGTTGAGAGTGATATTTTCGGCAAATCAAATGGCTTGGTATCATAGAAACAACATTGTTTTGGGGGAGAGGGGGTAGATACTAGGTGTCATGACCGTGTCCCAATAATTTTTGCACATGATTGTAGGTCGATTTATTCACTTAGTCCTTTCAAAGGTAGCATGAACAAGGATTTAGATTTTTACGTGCGTGTACGTGCGTATAAAAAACACGTGAGTGGAAAACAGCCTTAATCCAGATTTTGACAGAACATTAAAACTCAATAAAAAGGCAATAATATTCTCTACACAGGATTTTGTCTGCAGAAAAGTACAAGATAAGAAGTTGTCAACTTACGTCTTGGGTGACTGCATGAAGTAGACCGCAGTAGGAAATATTGCAGTTAAATCTGTACACAGCCTCGGTTAAATTTCCTGCAAGGAACCAGTCATAAGACAATATAAGCTTTTGGAGATATTTCAAAAATTTAAAGTGAAATAAAAAGAGAAATATTTCACCTGGAGACGCAGCAAGGAATTTAAATTACTGCTTTCTACTTCTTCGTCAACAACATTATACAATGGACCCCAACGATAACCTTGAAAAATATATCATCTTAAAAAAACAATTCTCTTTTTGCTGTATGTAATGTATTGAACTGGCTAATAGGAATAATGCTATTGCCTGATACCTGACGAGAAGTGTAATTGTTGGTGTGTTATATGAGATCACATACGTCAGCAGGAGAATGAAATGAGGGATCGTATTTAGGGTAATCATAGCAGTACAAGATTTTCATCAGGAAAATTTTGACCATAATTTTCGCTCAATCATCTATGAATAAGCGTACAGTACTTTTCTTCGTTGGGGTCGTTTTTACGCAAACATCTCCGTTTCAACTGGCTCTAACACCGTCTAGCAAACCAGCCAATAATGTATCCCAGATTGAGTGAAATACAAACATTCAAAACAAGAAATATTTTTTATAGCTTCATACAAAATTTGCTTTCTTACACTACCTGTCAGGAGACGAGTAATTTCTCAGCCGACCGCTTGTGTATTCCGCCCCAACAACTGAGGATGGTTTCGATAGCAAATTTTGAAAATATCTGACAGCAAAAGAAGTTTGAAAACTATAATATTCTATACGGTATATACGGTAAATTCTGGAAAGTAACTACAAAAATAAAAATTTTAACTCGGCTGGATACTTTTTTGCAATTGGACATGTTCAAAATGGAAACGTGAAATAAAAAGGACATAAAAGCAGTAAACGTGAATCCAGGTCAGAAGACATGGAGTGTTTGGAGTGTTTGGAGTGTTTTTTTTCAAGGTCAGACATGAACAATTACTGGAACTGACATGGAATGTCGCATGACTTAATGAGCTAAGGGGATGAAGGGTGACGATATTGTACGTCGCGGGATTCTTTCCAAAAGACACCTTTCTAAGAAACACAGCGTTCTTTGAACAGGATCCTAAATTTGACAGTGTCAAAACGATTTTAAAATGAGAAAAAGGATAGACTCTTAGAAAAATTTTATTAACAACATAACTCACTTTAATCCGAGGAGTTTCTTTATAGACGCTGAATTCTGACATTGATGTGATATGTTCGTCATCACTGAGACGAAAAATTTGTCATTTACTGTCATATCTCACATTCTTTACACAGGACAAACGAAATACTGTCTTAACAATATATCATTCAACTGTATTTTCCAAATTTGTTTTAAAAAACGACTCCACTTTGATGGAACTTTTCTTCTGCCTAAAAACTGAGGCAAAAGAAATAACAAATACAGCTCAAAGTAAATTACAGACCTGGAAAGAATTTTGTCAAAAACGGTTAAAACGTAAATAAAGTAACCTGAATGTAAGTCATTTTGTCATTTACTTAAAATTTGTTTACTTAAAATGTTCACATACTTTATCATAACACCAACATTATTGAAAGAAGATTCCATCATCTTTTTCAGCAATTCCTCTCTCCTCTCTGATGTGAAAAGATGCTGGAAAACAAAAGCAAAATGGTGCACAAAATGTAAAACTTCAATTTACAGAAATAACCGGTATCTTATCCTTTTGTTATTATATGGCTGGTACAGCAGCATCTGGTACATACCATTGTTCTAAACCACCACAGACAACAACAAATCCCTTAGGATAATCTGAGACCTAAGGATAGAAATGGAATGAAAGCCTGAGTTGAATTATTCAAATCACAAATATTCAAATGTCTGGCAATATCAAGTATATATATAAATATATATATATATATATATATATAATATATATATATATATATATATATATATATAATATATATATATATATATATATATATAAATGAACACACACAATATAATAACAATTGAAAACAATAATAGTACCTCTAACGTCACTGGAACCTTTCGTTCACTCCAATGTTATTTATATCCACTAATCTCTGCACAAAAATATAGCATATGTTGATGTGGAAATATTTTGGAAGCATTAGCTTTAGCTAGCTTATCACTTTATAAAGAACCCACTTATTAAATTAAAAATGGAACATGGGCCTAATTTTTGAAGAGAGAGAGGGGGGGGGGCATTGATACCATGATGAATTACGATTTCGAATTCATTGTGAATAGTTTCATTTTATACAACTGGAACGATAAGTCCTGACAAAAATCCCTATCTAGCTTGAAGCCAAAATAGTTCCCCGTACTAATCCTAATGCAGCCTCTTTGATGTCTTTCTACGCTGTTTCATCCTGAGGCTGCAGCAACAAAGGCAGTCTACAGTGATTAGATGTAATTATATGTCTCTAGATGTTCCTACAAATACCTTGCAGTCTCTATAATTACCTTACATGTTCTTTACACGACGGCTTAACGTATCGCTTGAGAGGATCTACTGGACAGTGGCAATCTGGAATTGATAAATGAAATATATATCCTTTTACTTCACTGATGCGTTTGCATTCACGACTCCCGTGTAAAACGATCCAATTCGCGGGTATATGGTTGGGTTCAGGTCAGGAAGCTTTCACTGATAAGAGAGAGTTTTTTATTGAAGTACAGTATCAGCTCATCACTAATGAAGAGGCAAATTGGAGTGGAGAAATGAAACCAACTGAAAAGGATTGTATTGAGTACCTTCTCGATTATATGCAAAACATCGCAAACTTTCGGTGAATCAGAGGATTCAATAACATCGACCAGAAACTGGACAGCTCGGATCTGCACAAAAATATCCCGATCTTTCGCAATGTGGTCTAAATGTGGCAACACTGAATTCTCAAGTATTTCTCCCTGTAAAAAACAAGGAGTTACAAAACTAAAAAAAAAAATTCATAATATCGCTAATGTCTAGAAAAATGGACTAAAATTTATTCAAAGTACCAACATTTTATACCTCATATAGTGGAGATAACGTTCCTAATATCTTACAAAGCACATTTAGTACTTTAATTCGAATGGCCGTCCTCTCTTCACATCTAAAAAAAATTCCCATTAGGATAAGACTGAGGCTACATAGAAATACATCACGAACTTAAACAAAAATCAAAATACCACATTATTACAAAATTTTGTCCTCAAAGAAAGTCATAAAATTGTTAGCTAGATTCTGATCAGATTGGTATGATGTAGAAACTTTCCAACGGTTTTAAATAATTGCTTTTGGTCACTCCCATTATCTCTAACAATTTCAGAATAGTAATGAGTACGACTTTCCGATAATAGCTCACTGACACGGTGACATGGCTGACTGTATTTTAGACGATCACAGGATTGTCTTGACTTACGCCATACCCGCTCGAGTTTCCTTCTGATACGTTTTTCATTTTTAATTTGTTCAGTGTACCAAGGTGCAGCTGGACGACTAATTATCACTCTGGTGATGAGTGGTGCATGATGATCCAGAATTCTGGACAGCTCCGAGTTGTATTGGTTGACTTTCGCACTAATATCAGCCGTGTTCCCAGTGATAATCGGAGATAGCCTAATGTCATTAAAGAATCAGTCCATATTGATTGCTTTAATTTTACGTGACTCCACGACCCTTCTCTGAAACAATGTTTTTTTAAAATTGAGTTCACATGTAACCGTGTAATAGTCAGATATAGATGGATCATGAACGTCAATAGATTGAACAATATTTTCCTCATGGCGAGACAAGATAAGGTCTAACGTGTGACCAGCAATGTGTGTTGGTTGTTGTTCCAGATTAAAAGAATCAACAAGATTGAGAATTTTTTTTGTTGTTAATTCCGACTTATCGTCTACATGGAGGTCGATATAATACGATTATATTTAGAATTTGAGATAACACATTGATTTGCATACCTATCAGTTCGAAACACTTAATGTGTGTGAACATGTTCGCCGAGTCCAGCTTGACTTTTAAGTGTTGTTGTATAGTATACTAATGCCTCCCCATCTACCTTGTTGTCTCGAGATATGTTTAAAGAGTAGCCCTTCGGGGTGAAATTCCCAATAGATATAAGATCAAATTTGTCAGGGTGAAGCCAGGTTTTTGTTATCGCAAATATATCAAATTCATTCTCAACCACATAGTCTTTGACTAAATTGGCTTTGTTTCGAATAGACAGGCAGTTGAGAAGACCAAAAGAACAAAGCTGAGTAACAGCTGTATCAGGAGTGTTGGCAATGCTTGATAAAGGAATATTGATGAGATTGTTTCTCTTAATTAATATCATTTCTGCCGTATATGTTTACAGGCTGATGATTTGCATGATGATAGTGATTGTATAGTGTCGCGGAGGTGTTTGCCAAGTAGGTATTATAGAAAATATTCCTATAGGTCATATGGAACAACAAACCTTTCTGTAGATTCAACTGCCCAAGCATTGAACTAAGCTCCTCAGGATTATTAGCGGGTGGAAACGTGTTCATCAAACGTGACTGCTTTCGATGTTGATACATCTTATCCGCCTGATTATTATCAAAAGATTGAGGACCAGGATTAGACGAAACATCCACACACATTGTTAGATCCTGCTTAAAAGGCTTCGCACATAGGACTAGACTAACAAATCCATGTTTCGGTTCTTTAGCAATCGCAAATGAGACTTTGTATTTAGATTCAAAACCAACTCGTTGTATGTTGACCCGACATCGAAAAGCAATATCTCTACAAATACTCAAGGTTATGCCATCCGCAGCCAATCCGTCCAAATCCATGCAATTAATACTCTTAAATGCCATATTAATTGGTCGAGATGTACGAAACTCGTTAGATAAAATAAATATCATAAAAAATATATAGAGCTACTGACCAACCGCCATATTGATCGTGAATTAAGCAATATGGAAACACAATACTCATTTCCATACACGAAAAGGTGGTGATTCAATGATAACATCACGTTATCAGCTTTAGATAATTTCTTTAAAAACTTGTTTAACGAATCGGATATAAGAAAACGGGAACGAAAAGAAGAAGTTGGGAAATCATTGTAAGTGTGTTTATTTCTATTTAAACCCGACAACTTTACTTGTCCAGGGAAAGTCATGTTAGAGTTGTTTACTAGTAAAAACTATGTACACACACCTTGGGTTGTGGTGGACAAAATATTGAATCATTGGTTATTTTTATTGTAGATCACTAGCTGCCTGTGAAGGAACACAAAAAATTTTATTACAATGCTTCAAAAACAGCTGGATTGAAGGTTGTCAAACTTAAATGATCTCCCCAGTGTTAAATCGATTGTTCGACTCCTACCATAACCGTGTTTCATTATAAATTCGTGAAAAGGATAAAGAAAATAAATGAACGTGGCCGTTCAGCACAATATCTTGTACTCAATTGGCAAAGACAATGGTCCCAAAGTGGTAAATCGATGGTTCGAATCCTACCATAACCGTTTTTCATTATAAATTTCGTGAAAAGAAATACTGTAAATTAAGTAACCATGGCCATTCTCCACAAGATCTTGTAGTCTAGTGGCTAAGACAATTGTCTCCCAAGTAGTAAATCGATGGTTCGAAACCTGCTGTGACCTTTTCATTATGAACTTCGTGAAAGAATAAAGTAAACTAAATAACCAATGCCATCCAGCTCAAGACCTTGTGCTCTAGTGGCGAAGACGATGCTCTCCCAAGTGTTAAATCGATGGTTCGAATCCTACCATAACCGTTTTTCATTATGAACTTCGTGAAAAAGGATAAATAAATTAAATAACCATAACCGTTCAGCACAAGATCTTGCAGTCTAGTGGCGAAGACAATCGTCTCCCAAGTAGTAAATCGATGGTTCGAATCCTACCATAACCGTTTTTCATTATGAACTTCGTGAAAACGATAAAGTAGATCAAATAAACGTAGCCATTCCCCGAAGAACTTGTGGTCTAGTGGCTAACACAAGTGTTAAATCTATGTTTCGAATCGTGTCAAAACCATTTTTTATTACGAACTTCGTGAAAGGATAAAGTAAACTAAATAACCATGGTCATCCAACACAAGACCTTGTGCTCTACTGGTGAAGACGAAGGTCTCCTAAGTGTTAAATCGATTGTTCGAATCCTACCATAAATTTTTTTCATTATGAACTTTGTGAAAACGATAAAGTAGTTCAAATGAATATAGCCATTCCCCCGAAAAACTTTTGGGCTAGTGGCTAAGACAATTTTCTTCCAAGTGTTAAATCGATGTTTCGAATCCTGCCAAAACCATTTTTATATTATGAACTTCGTGAAAAGGGTAAAGCAAACTAAATAATCAAGGTCATCCAGCACGAGACCTTGCGGTCTAGTGGCGAAGACGATGGTCTCCCAAATGTTAAATCGATTTTTCGAATCCTACCATAACCGTTTTTCATTATGAACTTCGTGAAAACGATAAATAAATTAAATAACCATAACCGTTCAGCACAAGTTCTTGCAGTCTAGTGGGGAAGACAATCATCTCCTAAATAGTAAATCGATGGTTCGAATCTTGCCATGACCTTTTTCATTATGAACTTCATGAAAAGAATAAATTAAACTAAATAACCATAGCCGTTCAGCGCAAAACCTTTCAGACAAGTGGCAAAGTCAATTGTGTCCCAAGTGGTAAATCGATGGTTCAAATCCTGCCATGACCTTTTTCATTATGAACTTCGTGAAAAGAATAAAGTAAACTAAATAACCATGGCCGTTCAGCACAAGACCTTGCAGACTATTGGCAAAGACAATTGTCTTCCAAGTCTTAAATGGATGGTTCGAATCCTGCTATGACCTTTTCTTTATGAACTTCGTGAAAGGATAAAGTAAACTAAATAACCATGGACATCCAGCAAAAGACCTTGCGGTCTAGTGGCGAAGACGATGGTCTCCTAAGTGTTAAATCGATGGTTCGAATCCTACCGTAACCATTTTCATCATGAACTTCGTGAAAAGGATAAGTAAATTAAATAGCCATAACCGTTTAACGCAAGATCTTGCAGTCTAGTGGCGAAAACAATCGTCTCCCAAGTAGTAAATCGAAGGTTCGAATCCTGCTATGACCTTTTTTATTATGAACTTCGTGAAAATAATAAAGTAAATAAAATAACCATCGCCGCTAAGCGCAAGACCTTGCAGTCTAATAGCTAAGACAACTGTCTCTTAAGTGGTAAATCGATGTTTCGAATCTTGCTAAAACTTTTTTTTATTATGAACTTCGTTAAAGGATAAAGTAAACTAAATTATCCTGGTCATCCAGCAAAAAACCTTGCGGTCTAGTGGAAAAGACTATGGTCTCCCAAGTGTTAAATCGATGGTTCGAATCGTACCGTAACCGTTTTTTATTTATGAACTTTGTGAAAAGGATAAATAAATTAAATAACCATAACCGTTCAACGCAAGATCTTGCAGTGTAGTAGCGAAGACAATCGTCTCCCAAGTAGTAAATCGATGGTTCGAATCGTGCGATGACCTTTTTTATTATGAACTTCGTGAAAATAATAAAGTAAATTAAACAACCATCGCCGCTCAGCGTAAGACCTTGCAGTCTAATGGCTAAGACAACTGTCTCTTAAGTGGTAAATTGATGTTTCGAATCTTGCCAAAACTTTTTTTTATTATGAACTTCGTTAAAGGATAAAGTAAACTAAATTATCCTGGTCATCCAGCAAAAAACCTTGCGGTCTAGTGGAAAAGACTATAGTCTCCCAAGTGTTAAATCGATGGTTCGAATCCTACCGTAACCGTTTTCATTATTATGAACACGTGAAAAGGATAATAAATTAAATAACCATAACCGTTCAACGCAAGATCTTGCAGTCTAGTGGCGAAAAATCGTCTCCCAAGTAGTAAATCGATGGTTCGAATCGTGCGATGACCTTTTTTATTATGAACTTGTGAAAATAATAAAGTAAATTAAATAACCATCGCCGCTCAGCGCAAGACCTTGCAGTCTAATGGCTAAGACAACTGTCTCTTAAGTGGTAAATCGATGTTTCGAATCTTGCCAAAACTTTTTTATTATGAACTTCGTGAAAGGATAAAGTAAAAAATAACCATGGACATCCAGCAAAAGACCTTGCGGTCTAGTGGCGAAGACGATGGTCTCCCAAGTGTTAAATCGATGGTTCGAATCCTACCGTAACCGTTTTCATTATGAACATCGTGAAAAGGATAAGTAAATTAAATAGCCATAACCGTTTAACGCAAGATCTTGCAGTCTAGTGGCGAAAACAATCGTCTCCCAAGTAGTAAATCGAAGGTTCGAATCCTGCTATGACCTTTTTTATTATGAACTTGGTGAAAATAATAAAGTAAATTAAATAACCATCGCCGCTCAGCGCAAGACATTGCAGTCTAATGGCTAAGACAACTGTCTCTTAAGTGGTAAATCGATGTTTCGAATCTTGCTAAAACATTTTTTATTATGAACTTCGTGAAAGGATAAAGTAAACTAAATAACCATGGTCATCCAGCACAAAACCTTGCGGTCTAGTGGAGAAGACGATGGTCTCCCAAGTGTTAAATCGATGGTTCGAAACCTACCGTAACCGTCTTTCATTATGAACTTTGTGAAAAGGATAAATAAATTAAAATAACCATAACCGTTCAGTGCAAGATCATGCAGTCTAGTGGCGAAGACAATCGTCTCCCAAGTAGTAAATCGATGGTTCGAATCCTACCAAAGCCGTTTTTCATTATGAACTTCGTGAAAACGATAAAGTAGATCAAATAAACGTAGCCATTCCCCGAAGAACTTGTGGTCTAGTGGCTAACACAAGTGTTAAATCTATGTTTCGAATCGTGTCAAAACCATTTTTTATTACGAACTTCGTGAAAGGATAAAGTAAACTAAATAACCATGGTCATCCAACACAAGACCTTGTGCTCTACTGGTGAAGACGAAGGTCTCCTAAGTGTTAAATCGATTGTTCGAATCCTACCATAAATTTTTTTTTATGAACTTTGTGAAAACGATAAAGTAGTTCAAATGAATATAGCCATTCCCCCAAAAAACTTTTGGGCTAGTGGCTAAGACAATTTTCTTCCAAGTGTTAAATCGATGTTTCGAATCCTGCCAAAACCATTTTTTATTATGAACTTCGTGAAAAGGGTAAAGAAAAATAAATAATCAAGGTCACCAGCACAAGACCTTGCGGTCTAGTGGCGAAAACGATGGTCTCCCAAATGTTAAATCGATTTTTCGAATCCTACCATAACCGTTTTTCATTATGAACTTCGTGAAAACGATAAATAAATTAAATAACCATAACCGTTCAGCACAAGTTCTCGCAGTCTAGTGGCGAAGACAATCATCTCCTAACTAGTAAATCGATGGTTCGAATCTTGCCATGAACTTTTTCATTATGAACTTCATGAAAAGAATAAATTAAACTAAATAACCATAGCCGTTCAGCGCAAAACCTTGCAGACAAGTGGCAAAGTCAATTGTGTCCCAAGTGGTAAATCGATGGTTCAAATCCTGCCATGACCTTTTTCATTATGAACTTCGTGAAAAGAATAAAGTAAACTAAATAACCATGGCCGTTCAGCACAAGACCTTGCAGACTATTGGCAAAGACAATTGTCTTCCAAGTCTTAAATGGATGGTTCGAATCCTGCTATGACCTTTTCTTTATGAACTTCGTGAAAGGATAAAGTAAACTAAATAACCATGGACATCCAGCAAAAGACCTTGCGGTCTAGTGGCCAAGACGATGGTCTCCAAGTGTTAAATCGATGGTTCGAATCCTACCGTAACCGTTTTCATTATGAACTTCGTGAAAAGGATAAGTAAATTAAATAGCCATAACCGTTTAACGCAAGATCTTGCAGTCTAGTGGCGAAAACAATCGTCTCCCAAGTAGTAAATCGAAGGTTCGAATCCTGCTATGACCTTTTTTTATTATGAACTTGGTGAAAATAATAAAGTAAATTAAATAACCATCGCCGCTCAGCGCAAGACCTTGCAGTCTAATGGCTAAGACAACTGTCTCTTAAGTGGTAAATCGATGTTTCGAATCTTGCTAAAACTTTTTTTATTATGAACTTCGTGAAAGGATAAAGTAAACTAAATAATCATGGTCATCCAGCACAAAACCTTGCGGTCTAGTGGCGAAGACGATGGTCTCCCAAGTGTTAAATCGATGGTTCGAATCCTACCGTAACCGTTTTCATTATGAACTTCGTGAAAAGGATAAATAAATTAAAATAACCATAACCGTTCAGCACAAGTTCTCGCAGTCTAGTGGCGAAAACAATCGTCTCCCAAGTAGTAAATCGAAGGTTCGAATCCTGCTATGACCTTTTTTATTATGAACTTGGTGAAAATAATAAAGTAAATTAAATAACCATCGCCGCTCAGCGCAAGACATTGCAGTCTAATGGCTAAGACAACTGTCTCTTAAGTGGTAAATCGATGTTTCGAATCTTGCTAAAACATTTTTTATTATGAACTTCGTGAAAGGATAAAGTAAACTAAATAACCATGGACATCCAGCAAAAGACCTTGCGGTCTAGTGGCGAAGACGATGGTCTCCCAAGTGTTAAATCGATGGTTCGAATCCTACCATAACCGTTTTTCATTATGAACTTCGTGAAAACGATAAATAAATTAAATAACCATAACCGTTCAGCACAAGTTCTCGCAGTCTAGTGGCGAAGACAATCATCTCCTAACTAGTAAATCGATGGTTCGAATCTTGCCATGAACTTTTTCATTATGAACTTCATGAAAAGAATAAATTAAACTAAATAACCATGGCCGTTCAGCGCAAAACCTTGCAGACAAGTGGCAAAGTCAATTGTGTCCCAAGTGGTAAATCGATGGTTCAAATCCTGCCATGACCTTTTTCATTATCAACTTCGTGAAAAGAATAAAGTAAACTAATTAACCATGGCCGTTCAGCACAAGACCTTGCAGACTATTGGCAAAGACAATTGTCTTCCAAGTCTTAAATGGATGGTTCGAATCCTGCTATGACCTTTTCTTTATGAACTTCGTGAAAGGATAAAGTAAACTAAATAACCATGGACATCCAGCAAAAGACCTTGCGGTCTAGTGGCGAAGACGATGGTCTCCCAAGTGTTAAATCGGTGTTCGAATCCTACCGTAACCGTTTTCATTATGAACTTCGTGAAAAGGATAAGTAAATTAAATAGCCATAACCGTTTAACGCAAGATCTTGCAGTCTAGTGGCGAAAACAATCGTCTCCCAAGTAGTAAATCGAAGGTTCGAATCCTGCTATGACCTTTTTTATTATGAACTTGGTGAAAATAATAAAGTAAATTAAATAACCATCGCCGCTCAGCGCAAGACCTTGCAGTCTAATGGCTAAGACAACTGTCTCTTAAGTGGTAAATCGATGTTTCGAATCTTGCTAAAACTTTTTTTTATTATGAACTTCGTGAAAGGATAAAGTAAACTAAATAACCATGGTCATCCAGCACAAAACCTTGCGGTCTAGTGGAGAAGACGATGGTCTCCCAAGTGTTAAATCGATTGTTCGAAACCTACCGTAACCGTCTTTCATTATGAACTTTGTGAAAAGGATAAATAAATTAAAATAACCATAACCGTTCAGTGCAAGATCATGCAGTCTAGTGGCAAAGACAATCGTCTCCCAAGTAGTAAATCGATGGTTCGAATCCTACCATAACCGTTTTTCATTATGAACTTCGTGAAAACGATAAAGTAGATCAAATAAACGTAGCCATTCCCCGAAGAACTTGTGGTCTAGTGGCTAACACGAGTGTTAAATTTATGTTTCGAATCGTGTCAAAACCATTTTTTATTACGAACTTCGTGAAAGGATAAAGTAAACTAAATAACCATGGTCATCCAGCACAAGTTCTTGTGCTCTACTGGTGAAGACGAAGGTCTCCTAAGTGTTAAATCGATTGTTCGAATCCTACCATAATTTTTTTTCTTTATGAACTTTGTGAAAACGATAAAGTTGTTCAAATGAATATAGCCATTCCCCCGAAAAACTTTTGGGCTAGTGGCTAAGACAATTTTCTTCCAAGTGTTAAATCGATGTTTCGAATCCTGCCAAAACCATTTTTTATTATGAACTTCGTGAAAAGGGTAAAGAAAACTAAATAATCAAGGTCATCCAGCACAAGACCTTGCCGTCCAGTGGCGAAGACGATGGTCTCCCAAATGTTAAATCGATTTTTCGAATCCTACCATAACCGTTTTTCATTATGAACTTCGTGAAAACGATAAATAAATTAAATAACCATAACCGTTCAGCACAAGTTCTCGCAGTCTAGTGGCGAAGACAATCATCTCCTAAATAGTAAATCGATGGTTCGAATCTTGCCATGACCTTTTTCATTATGAACTTCATTAAAAGAATAAATTAAACTAAATAACCATAGCCGTTCAGCGCAAAACCTTGCAGACAAGTGGCAAAGTCAATTGTGTCCCAAGTAGTAAATCGATGGTTCAAATCCTGCCATGACCTTTTTCATTATGAACTTCGTGAAAAGAATAAAGTAAACTAAATAACCATGGCCGTTCAGCACAAGACCTTGCAGACTATTGGCAAAGACAATTGTCTTCCAAGTCTTAAATGGATGGTTCGAATCCTGCTATGACCTTTTCTTATGAACTTCGTGAAAGGATAAAGTAAACTAAATAACCACGGACATCCAGCAAAAGACCTTGCGGTCTAGTGGCGAAGACGATGGTCTCCCAAGTGTTAAATCGATGGTTCGAATCCTACCGTAACCGTTTTCATTATGAACTTCGTGAAAAAGATAAGTAAATTAAACATACCGTTTAACGCAAGATCTTGCAGTCTAGTGGCGAAAACAATCGTCTCCCAAGTAGTAAATCGAAGGTTCGAATCCTGCTATGACCTTTTTTATTATGAACTTGGTGAAAATAATAAAGTAAATTAAATAACCATCACCGCTCAGCGCAAGACCTTGCAGTCTAATGGCTAAGACAACTGTCTCTTAAGTGGTAAATCGATGTTTCGAATCTTGCTAAAACTTTTTTTATTATGAACTTCGTGAAAGGATAAAGTAAACTAAATAACCATGGTCATCCAGCACTAAACCTTGCGGTCTAGTGCAGAAGACGATGGTCTCCCAAGTCTTAAATCAATGGTTCGAAACCTACCGTAACCGTCTTTCATTATGAACTTTGTGAAAAGGATAAATAAATTAAAATAACCATAACCGTTCAGTGCAAGATCATGCAGTCTAGTGGCAAAGACAATCGTCTCCCAAGTAGTAAATCGATGGTTCGAATCCTACCATAACCGTTTTTCATTATGAACTTCGTGAAAACGATAAAGTAGATCAAATAAACGTAGCCATTCCCCGAAGAACTTGTGGTCTAGTGGCTAACACAAGTGTTAAATCTATGTTTCGAATCGTGTCAAAACCATTTTTTATTACGAACTTCGTGAAAGGATAAAGTAAACTAAATAACCATGGTCATCCAACACAAGACCTTGTGCTCTACTGGTGAAGACGAAGGTCTCCTAAGTGTTAAATCGATTGTTCGAATCCTACCATAAATTTTTTTTTATGAACTTTGTGAAAACGATAAAGTAGTTCAAATGAATATAGCCATTCCCCCAAAAAACTTTTGGGCTAGTAGCTAAGACAATTTCTTCCAAGTGTTAAATCGATGTTTCGAATCCTGCCAAAACCATTTTTTATTATGAAACTTCGTGAAAAGGGTAATAAAAACTAAATATTCAAGGTCATCCAGCACAAGCCTTGCGGTCTAGTGGCGAAGACGATGTCTCCCTAATGTTAAATCGATTTTTCGAATCCTACCATAACCGTTTTTCATTATGAACTTCGTGAAAACGATAAATAAATTAAATAACCATAACCGTTCAGCACAAGTTCTCGCAGTCTAGTGGCGAAGACAATCATCTCCTAATAGTAAATCCATGGTTCGAATCTTGCCATGACCTTTTTCATTATGAACTTCATGAAAAGAATAAATTAAACTAAATAACCATAGCCGTTCAGCGCAAAACCTTGCAGACAAGTGGCAAAGTCAATTGTGTCCCAAGTGGTAAATCGATGGTTCAAATCCTGCCGTGACCTTTTTCATTATGAACTTCGTGAAAAGAATAAAGTAAACTAAATAACAATGGCCGTTCAGCACAAGCCCTTGCAGACTATTGGCAAAGACAATTGTCTTCCAAGTCTTAAATGGATGGTTCGAATCCTGCTATGACCTTTTCTTATGAACTTCGTGAAAGGATAAAGTAAACTAAATAACCACGGACATCCAGCAAAAGACCTTGCGGTCTAGTGGTGAAGACGATGGTCTCCCAAGTGTTAAATCGATGGTTCGAATCCTACCGTAACCGTTTTCATTATGAACTTCGTGAAAAAGATAAGTAAATTAAATAGCCATAACCGTTTAACGCAAGATCTTGCAGTCTAGTGGCGAAAACAATCGTCTCCCAAGTGTAAATCGAAGGTTCGAATCCTGCTATGACCTTTTTATTATGAACTTGGTGAAAATAATAAAGTAAATTAAATAACCATCGCCGCTCAGCGCAAGACCTTGCAGTCTAATGGCTAAGACAACTGTCTCTTAAGTGGTAAATCGATGTTTCGAATCTTGCTAAAACTTTTTTTATTATGAACTTCGTGAAAGGATAAAGTAAACTAAATAACCATGGTCATCCAGCACAAAACCTTGCGGTCTAGTGGAGAAGACGATGGTCTCCCAAGTCTTAAATCGATGGTTCGAAACCTACCGTAACCGTCTTTCATTATGAACTTTGTGAAAAGGATAAATAAATTAAAATAACCATAACCGTTCAGTGCAAGATCATGCAGTCTAGTGGCAAAGACAATCGTCTCCCAAGTAGTAAATCGATGGTTCGAATCCTACCATAACCGTTTTTTATTATGAACTTCGTGAAAACGATAAAGTAGATCAAATAAACGTAGCCATTCCCCGAAGAACTTGTGGTCTAGTGGCTAACACAAGTGTTAAATTTCGAATCGTGTCAAAACCATTTTTTATTACGAACTTCGTGAAAGGATAAAGTAAACTAAATAACCATGGTCATCCAACACAAGACCTTGTGCTCTACTGGTGAAGACGAAGGTCTCCTAAGTGTTAAATCGATTGTTCGAATCCTACATAAATTTTTTTCTTTATGAACTTTGTGAAAACGATAAAGTAGTTCAAATGAATATAGCCATTCCCCCGAAAAACTTTTAGGCTAGTAGCTAAGACAATTTTCTTCCAAGTGTTAAATCGATGTTTCGAATCCTGCCAAAACCATTTTTTATTATGAACTTCGTGAAAAGGGGTAAAGAAAACTAAATATTCAAGGTCATCCAGCACAAGACCTTGCGGTCTAGTGGCGAAGACGATGGTCTCCCTAATGTTAAATCGATTTTCGAATCCTACCATAACCGTTTTTCATTATGAACTTCGTGAAAACGATAATAAATTAAATAACCATAACCGTTCAGCACAAGTTCTCGCAGTCTAGTGGCGAAGACAATCATCTCCTAAATAGTAAATCCATGGTTCGAATCTTGCCATGACCTTTTTCATTATGAACTTCATGAAAAGAATAAATTAAACTAAATAACCATAGCCGTTCAGCGCAAAACCTTGCAGACAAGTGGCAAAGTCAATTGTGTCCCAAGTGGTAAATCGATGGTTCAAATCCTGCCGTGACCTTTTTCATTATGAAACTTCGTGAAAAGAAAAAGTAAACTAAATAACAATGGCCGTTCAGCACAAGCCCTTGCAGACTATTGGCAAAGACAATTGTCTTCCAAGTCTTAAATGGATGGTTCGAATCCTGCTATGACCTTTTCTTTATGAACTTCGTGAAAGGATAAAGTAAACTAAATAACCATGGACATCCAGCAAAAGACTTTGCGGTCTAGTGGCGAAGACGATGGTCTCCCAAGTGTTAAATCGATGGTTCGAATCCTACCGTAACCGTTTCATTATGAAACTTCGTGAAAAGGATAAGTAAATTAAATAGCCATACCGTTTAACGCAAGATCTTGCAGTCTAGTGGCGAAAACAATCGTCTCCCAAGTAGTAAATCGAAGGTTCGAATCCTGCTATGACCTTTTTTATTATGAACTTTGTGAAAATAATAAAGTAAATTAAATAACCATCGCCGCTCAGCGCAAGACATTGCAGTCTAATGGCTAAGACAACTGTCTCTTAAGTGGTAAATCGATGTTTCGAATCTTGCTAAAACATTTTTTATTATGAACTCGTGAAAGGATAAAGTAAACTAAATAACCATGGTCATCCAGCACAAAACCTAGCGGTCTAGTGGAGAAGACGATGGTCTCCCAAGTGTTAAATCGATGGTTCCAATCGTACCGTAAACCGTTTTTTATTTATGAACTTTGTGAAAAGGATAAATAAATTAAATAACCATAACCGTTCAGTGCAAGATCATGCATTCTAGTGGCGAAGACAATCGTCTCCCAAGTAGTAATCGATGGTTCGAATCCTGCGATGACCTTTTTATTATGAACTTCGTAAAAATAATAAAGCAAATTAAATAACCATCCCGCCGCTCAGCGTATAAGACCTTGCAGTCTAATGGCTAAGACAACTGTCTCTAAAGTGGTAAATCGATGTTTTGAATCTTCCAAAAATATTTTTATTATGAACTTCGTGAAAGGATAAAGTAAACTAAATAACGATGGTCATCCAGCACAAGACCTTGCAGCTAGTGGCAAAGACGATGGTCTCCATAGTTTTAAATCGATGGTTCGAATCCTAGCATAACCGTTTTTCTAATGAACTTCGTGAAAAGGATAAAGTAAATTAAATAACCATAAGCATTCATCACAAAAATTTTGCATCCTAGTGGCGAAGACAATCGTCTCCCAAGTATTATATCGATGGTTCGAATCCTGCCATGACATTTTTCATATGAACTTTGTGAAAAAGAATAAAGTAAATTAAATATCATGGCCGTTCAGCATGTCTTCAGCAGGATGTCTTTTAAGTGGTAAATCGATGTTTCGAATCCTGCCAAAACCATTTTTTATTATGAACTTCGTAAAAGGGTAAAGTAAACTAAATAACCATGGCTATCCAGTACAAGAACTTGTGGTCTAGAGGCGAAGACGACTGTCTTCTAAGTGGTAAATCGATGTTTTGAATCCCGCTAAAAGGGACTGAACAGAGGGACTGGGCATCGCTGTCAATCTAATGTTAATTAGGGAGGACCTATATTCATATATTCTGTTACGCCAGGATGATTTTTATTGAAAGTGAGTTGTGTTCAAAAGAAATTAGCCAGGCACAGCAGATATGAATATGGTCCCCTCAATTAACGTCAGATTGACGCCAATGACTGGGGAAGGGGTGAGAAGATGGTCGTGGGGTGAGAGCAAAAAGGAGGACGACAGGTTGATAAAAAGAGAAATAGTTGATAGGGAACGCTGTAGAAGGGACAACATAAACCAGACAACAAGGAAACAGCCAAAACAATCGTTGCCTTCACAAACTTGATAGTATGTGTAAAGAAGGGGGTGTCAAAAATGGCCAAAAATGCGCCACGTAATTTGTAAACGGCCACTAGAGAGGTGTGAAAAATTTGCTTTGCCATATGTTGACAAAATGGACATCGTATACTAATTGGTTTAGTAAAAACGCATAGAAGAACGATGTTTCAAAAGCCTCTGTATGGGAAAACTTTTTTTACTGCGGAAAAATGTCCACCATGACCCACCATGTTTCTGCACACGTAGCATTGCTGAAATCTTTAAATTTTCAAACTCTTCATTCGCTCGTAATTTGCTAAATATTCTAGATGTATTGCATGTAGGCAATGCAAACCATGAAAATCATCATTTTATGGAGTGTTTGGGTATAATGGCATTTTCCTTCCCCTTACAAAATTGGTATACAACCCATCATCATTTCGCCCACGGAGTTAAAGGTTTGTTTACAGTGTGGAGAAAACAAATTGGTTCAATTAGATTTTGTCTGCGGTGAACGAAATCATTTCCTAATTCAGCGCCGTCAAAAGAAAATTATATATATATATATATATATATATATATATATATATATATATAATATATATATATATATAATATATATATATATATATATATATATATATAATATATATACATATATATATATATATATATATATAATATATATATACTAAATATATATATATATATATATATATATATATATATATATATATATATATATATATATATATATATATATATATATATATATATATATATATATATATATATAATATATATATATATATAATATATATATATATACTATATATTAATATACCTTGCTGTCAGGATATGAAGATAAAGTGGTCAAGTAATATATTATATACCTTGCTGTCAGGATATGAAGATAAAGTGGTCAAGAACTATTTTAAGAGAACTTTAGCAGGTAGAAGAAGAGGACACAAAGTTGAGCTAATAGTAAGTGATAGGAAAGATTTTGCTTTCATGTGTAATTTTAAGAAGGGGCAATTGACAATTTCCTTTAATTATGGAGAATGGAATGTACATGGATTCCCCCAACATAGCTAATTCATTAATACTCTTTTTATATAAGAACTACAAAATATGCCCATGTTCAATGTTTTTATTTTTTGGCTGATTTCAAGCTAAAAATAATGTGCGGTATATTACATGTGTCAGCAGTGTATCGCTGAATTAATTTCTGGAGATGAATGTGACCTTTCATAGGATGGGGGTTTTAATGTTGAAATTTGAGTTTCATACCGTAAAATTTATATACTTTCTGTTTATATATAATTTGATTTGTATTACTCATTTTGAACATTGTTTATATGTTGATTGAATTGCTGTTGAAATCATGTACTATTATGATAGCTTTTGTACAAAAAATCCATTTTAATGTTTACAAATGAAAAGAAAAAAATTATTTCATTACTGTTGGTGTGCATTTGTATGTAGGTAAATTAAATAGTGTATCTGCAGTCTGTTGGTAGTTACTTATTCACACTTTATTACTGTATCATGTAATGCCGTGCTCCATAAATGCAAATCTTGCTTGCAAACTGAGCATTTACGGTATGTAGCCTGTGTGACCTTCATGTAAAGACAACAAACAAATAACTCTAAATTTGTCCAAGCTTCCCCCACCCGCCTCCCCCGTGCTTGCCGACATTTTTGGGAAATGAAATATTAACCCATTAAGTGCCAGC
>NW_021163830.1:0-22144 GCF_004324835.1 Dendronephthya gigantea | reverse complement strand
TGGCACGTTTCGGCACTCTTTCAATGTCATAACGCTGTGCTTGCGTCAAGTTTCCTTGCCATACTTGTGAGTAGTAATGTACTACTCACAGTTTATCTTTATACTATCCCATTCGTATGTACATAATATGTACATAGTAATGTATATAGAAGTGTATCTTTATACTATCCCATTAAAAAACATTTTCTTTATATTGTTTTACTAAAAACTCTTTGTAAAAACTTTTCTTGTTAAAATAAATTATTTAAACAAAAAATGTTTTATCGTTTAACTGAAATCTCTTTGTAAAAACATACGAAAAAACATGGTTAACGTAAAAAAGGGAATCTTCTGTTAATATGAAAACAGGTATGACATAATAAAAAAGGGGAACCCCCCTGTTAATATGAAAAAAAGTATGACATAATGAAAGGGGAATCCTCCTGTTAATTAATATGAAAACAAGTATGACATAATAAAAAAGGGGAGTCCCTCCCATCGATACAAAATATAACACGAAAACATGTATTTAAAACAAAAAAATGTTTATTAAATATAAACCTCTATTGAAAAATATAGGATAAAAATCCATAAGTTCGATATGAAATAAACAACTAAACTCTACCTATAAATATGATCACAAGTCCGACGTCTTTTAAATCGTTCGAAAACATTCAAAAACTAAAATCCATGAGTTCAATATCATTTAATCGTCCTCGAAATTCCTATCGTCCTGAAAACACTCGAAATCTAGGAGGTCCACCTCGAAATCGAAGTCTTGCATGTACTTCTTAGTCTCTTCGAAGGGATCGGGAAACGTCGCTTCGCCTGTGTCGGGTCCCTCCATGCTTGACTCCCCAGCGTTTTGTTCTCCCCTGCTTGACCCTTCGACGCTTCGTTCGTCGTCGTCCTCGTCGTCGATGCTGTTCCCCAAAATGTTAACGTTCTTCTCCAGACGCGCAATTTCTCTATGAATCTCGTCTTCGATGTTCATTATCTCGCTCACCTCCGTAATCGAGTTCTGCATCGAAGACATGTCTAAACCGCTATCGTCAAACAATTTCAGTTTCCAGTCCATGGTCTTCATGATATCTTTCACGTGTGGATTAGCTTTCGAAACCTCACGAAACACTTTCGAATACTCGTGAAATATTTAGGGATATTTTCTTCGTATCCAGCAGTTCAACGGTCTATTAAATCTCTCTTCGTCTCTCACTCTCTTCTTTCTCAATTTCTCGCGAACGTTTCTATCCAATTCGCTCTTCTTGCGACCCATACATTACTACATACATTATAGATAGTATATACTTACAGGCGTTGAGATTAAGATTCGTCATCACCGTCCTCATCATAACTATAATTTACAATTTTTCTTCTCTTTTTCTTAGGTTTCTCTTGCTCTTGTTCATCATAGCGACGGTAGTATTGAGGGAAGAATCCGAATGTGCTTCCAGAGGCGCTAGAGAGAATTCGTGACGTGACGCTCGTGGGATTTTGACTGCTGCAGTGAACACGTGTTGTGTTGGAACCTTGTCTGCTATACTACTTCATGAGGCGCTTGAATCTTGATTTTTACTCGATTCTTCTGAACTACTTTCATCACAAACCTTACTAGACGAACTACTTTCCGCACTTTTATATTGATTACCACGAAACCTGCGTTTTTCCCTGCATTTCTAAAAAAATTTCGCTTTGGAGGCATTTCCGCGGGTCACAACTTTCCTTGGAAAATATTAGTATTGGCTTGGTAACCTAGCATTCAGAAGTGGCTAGATACCAGTCTCTCGAAAATGACACTCAACTTCAAATTTGAATAAACAAC
Source organism: Dendronephthya gigantea (assembly GCF_004324835.1). Classification (NCBI taxonomy): domain Eukaryota; kingdom Metazoa; phylum Cnidaria; class Anthozoa; order Malacalcyonacea; family Nephtheidae; genus Dendronephthya; species Dendronephthya gigantea. Next base: position 20,343 of record NW_021163830.1, on the reverse strand, counting down.
AAGCTCAAATTGATCATTCTTTTGAATAAAAACAATATCCGTTTCCATGGCAACTCGAAAATAGCACCATATACTATAAAATCTCTAAAATTACTGCGATAACGCTTTCTTTTTGGTTTCAAACATGTTTTGCATGAAAGAGCAATGATTTTACTATAACATAATGCTGTTATGATTTTACTATAACATAATGCTGTCATTGAAAAATTGAGTTTTTCATTAAATTTTTAGTGTTGAGCCTATTAAATTGTTTTACTTCTATTATATATAAATTTGTATCCTTAATTTGTTTACTTTATCTTCTTTATTGCTTTCCGAATGCTGCGGAATTTGTCACGCAGACTGCTTGCTGTATTTGGACAACAAGTCAGTCATTGAAACTTCCGGGTCCGTTATTAGGCATCCCAGAACTTCGTTCACGCCAGCATTGTCTGACAAATTGATTGTCGACTCATATATCAGACTGGCTTTTCTCTGTGAATATCTCGCTCTTGTCAGATTTCTGTCAATATCAATATCTCTCTGAAATAATTGGTAAAGAGATTGGTCACGGGGTCATCCGAAAAAAGAAAGTCTAAGAAAAATTGACAAGGCATCTTCACCTTCATCTTTGTCTCCAGGTTCATCTTCATCCCCATCTTCATCATCGCTATCTTTCTCTAAAATAATTGGCAAAGAGGTGAGTCATGGAATGACCCAATAAAAGAAAAACTTTGAGAAAAAATGACAAGGCATCTTCATCCCCATCCTCATCACTATCTCTCTCTAAAATAATTGGTAAAGGGATGGGTTTCGGAATCACCCAAAAAAGAAAACAGTGTAAGAAAAAAGTGAAAAGGCAAAGGTAACTTTTTTTAGATAGTGAACAACTGTCAAATCGCTGTGGTTATTGTTCTCGACATTGTGATAGCGATCGGCAGTTTTCACAGAATGGGTCATCTGTCTCGCCACATTCTCTTTAGAGACCGCGTGTGTTTCTTTTCCCCTGTGATGAGTGATTATTGATTTGCGCAACCTTGATTGTATCAAGTTGCCTTGAAGACTCCCATGAAGTTTCTCACCCATACGCTGGACAACTTTCGATATTGCGCTTTCGGACATTGGTGCCCCAGTGGACGTTATATAGACTGCTTCCTCTGCCACCACACCGGGTTTTGCAGGAATATTGGAAGATTTATTTGCATACTGGGGGCGGAGTAAGTCCAGACATGTGTCAGCCATCTCCTTCAGCTCCCTGATCCGAAATAATTTCGCTGGTCCAAGCGAATATTTTTTGTTCATTGTAGTCTCATTGCGATAAATGGGAGCATTTCTATTGGTGCTAATGTTGAAGCCTTTCTGTAATTTCTCGCCGATAAGTTTGATAATGCTCCAAAACGTTGGCCACTGGATAATAATTACCTGGAGCATCAGAAAATCGCGCAATCTGGCATGCAAACTCAACTTTTCCCACTGCATGGACTTTTCCTTTATTTCTCGAAAAGTCTTCTTTATACTTTCAACTTCTTCCCCCGCTCTGAGTCTTAAAAAGTCTCTTTAAGAGAGAACCTCTTTCCGGCCTTTCTCCCTCTTTCACCCTCACGTTGAAATTTGCTGACCACGAATCAATCCTGGCCAACGCAGAGTTGATGAGATTCTCATGGCGATCAGTGAATTCGACGACTCTTTTCCCTCGTTGGCCCTCGCCAACATAAACCGTAAAAAAGCCGGAGGGTTGACAATATAGGTTTTGAGGGTCTGGGGCTAAAGAGGTTGTGGCAGCTTGTCATTTCTAAGAAAGAAGTTATTTCTTATCTTGTCAATTGACATGTCTTGGCACAGGATTGAGACATTTCCCTCAAAACTTTCCAAATGGTTCTGGAAGACCATCAGTGACTGCGCTAGAAATTTTTACTGCAGTTTTGGGTCTTTTTTCTGACGTATGCGATCCACCAATAAATTCACCACAACTCGAACACTCTTTGGGCTTATATCGATTGAAATACTCAGCACTGCATTTCGGCATTGCCATCTGCCACGTTTTTTCTTCACGGGAAGTTTGCATATGTCTCTCAATTTTCCAGGGAGCGGGCTTCCCCGTGGTTTGGGTGGTCTCAACATGTTATACAGATCCTCGTTTTCATCGCTGCCCTTGTGTAGCATCATCGACCTTTCTCATCCCACTTTCCCTCGATCTTTTCGCCGCGATTATATCGTTCATCCTGTAACATACTTCATTAAATTAATCTCTGAAAATGTGTTTGCATGTGTTGCTTGATATATCTCGATTGACTGTATTGCACAAAAAATAAGCAATAATTGGACTGACTCTTCCGGGTCATTGTTACTGAGATTGTGCACATTTCTGAGGTGCTTGTCCTTCCGGCACACCATGGCGGAACAGTCTTCAATGAGACAGAGAATTGGGGCCCGTTTCTGGCACACACCTGCCTTCACTGACCTCGGCTGCCGTCTTGCAACTTGGCTTTCTTCAGCCTTGGTCAGCTTGTGTGCATGAACGAGGTGGCTTGAGAGATACTTAATCTCCTTGCAACACTCCGGGCATTTTTTCTCTCGCCTAGTTTGGACCTAAGGAAAATATATAAATTTTTAATGAAAGTTTAATTCAAACCACATATTTGGAAGGGAAAAAATGTTTGGCATACACTTTTTTTTCCTTCGTCACTCCTTTTGTCTTTGCTAATATGTTTGAAAAATACATTAAAAACGAACACTTTAAAAAGAACAATTTAAAACAGATGTTCTTTGATTAGATTCTACTTTACCACGAACCACTTCATGTCAGTCACTCAAATTGTTTCCAAAAATGAGGAACACACAGGAAGGCACAAGGGAAATTTCTTTTAATTTTGTGTATTCGACAATAATTAAACCTACTAAGCTGCCAACATCCTCGTCATCGGCTGGCATGCGTAATTCATTAGTGCAATAAATTTGTACATCTTATATTTTACATACAGTCAAACGACATGAGTTGTACAAAGTACACAAATATAGTCAAAATTACATAAGGTATTTTTAAATTTGCATTATATATGACTTACCGTCCTTTCCGATTTCGCTGTAATATTATACCATTTTTCTTTTTTGTCTGATCCTTATAAGCTCTGAAAGAAGTATTACATAAACATGGTTCTACTTGTACCAGCCCTCGCAAACCGCCAAAATTCAGGTCGGCAAAAAAATGCCGACCTAAATCTGAACTGGGTCGGCATGTCTCGGCATTTTTAAAAATCTTTTCCGCGCCTTGGAGCATTAGTAATCACGCATTTGTGAAACATTGAAATCGGAATATAACTTGAACGTACGTTAACTCCAGCCAAAAGCTATAGTCAAAAGTTGAAGCAAAATTTTGTCGTGTACAGTAACAGAAATGGGAATCGTAACAAACATTATCAGTCCTACGACTGGACGACATAATAACAACTAAAGTAAAAAATTTTGTCGCAATCCTGTTTTGTTAAATGTTTGCGGTTTTAGTTAACATAGTCGTAGACTAATTAATTGTAGGAGCTTTTAATTTCAGCTGCCTGCCTCTAAACTTTTAACTTTAGTAATTACAAAACAGTGAATCTTAAACGTAATAAGACTGTAATTTAAAAATGAAAATTAAAGCCCAGCAAAGAACTTTCAAACAAGACATAACAAAAACAAATTATGTCTTGTTTGAAAGTTATTTGCTGTGCTTTAATTTTCATTTTTAAATCACGCTTTCCGCCTGATGTATCAATCGCTATTATAATAAGACTGAATTAAATCTTCAAGAATTGTCATCGTCACTCGAGTTACTTTCAGACCACTGAGACTCGTCATCTGAAATTTCCTCGAGAGGGATTTCGCGCCGTGGCTGTTCCGCACTTTCGTCCTCCTCTGACGACGACGCCGACGAATCGGACGATTGCACTGCGTCGTTAAGTGCCTGTGGAAACGACTTGGTTGAAACAGATTTTTGTTTTCTTGGTCGCTTTGCTGGTCGATGCCCATCCAAGCGTCGATGGAGTTGGCGTACATTCCCAGAAGGGTGTTCGGATAGGAAGAGCTCGATTGCTCTTTCGTAACGCTGTGGGTCGTAATTAGTGTCACATCTCAAACGCAGAACATCCAACATCACATCGTTGCCGAGTGATTGGCGTTCTTTACTGAAAATACGCCAAAGGAAAGAGAAAACTCTTTCTGACTCCGCATTGCCGATCGGAAGTGCGATGCCAAGCTCAATTACGTGCAGAATATTTTGCACTCCCAACGCATGTTTCATAGCGAAGATCTGAGGCCAAGCACGTATAGGCGTGACACAGGGCAAGAACTTCGTGACATGTTCCCTCAAAATATCTAGCTCACACTCCAGCTTGGTTAACTGGCATCCGTTTGCTGTCAGTAAGCTCTTGAACTTCGTAACGATCACGGAAACTTTTAAAAATAGCTCGTCGCATGTTTTGTACAAGTATGCTTGGGTGTTCAAAACGTCAGCAACCGCCAAGAAAAAATCGTCCTTTGTGATGGAGCTCATCCGCTCATCAAGCGTGGCTTCCAACTTCTGAACAATCTTGCGGTATTCGTGAAGACACTGACGTGCAGCAGTCTCCGCACTTCCTTTGATCACATAGTCGAACAATTTTCGACATTATCGGTAGCAGCCGAGCGTAAATGTCTTTCAGGAATCAGGTTGGCAACTTCTTGCTTTATTGAAGAGAAAAACGACGAACATACAGGGAAAATATCTACTCTCTCGAAAACTTCGGTACCATAGCTTTTTCACTGTTTTTTGTGTAAACGAACAGTGTGATCAGATCAGGCAAGATCAGTTGTGTATCCTGCAGAACCTTTGTCATGGGGCTGATTCCGGCCAAGATGTCTTGCTTGATAGCATTGAAGAGAATATGATTAGTTTTCGTGATATTTCTAAGAATTTTTTGCAGTTTAGGTACCACCTTTTTCATGGTGTCGTTGTAGGGATTGGCGATCTGGTTATTGCAGTATCCAATTAGAAGCGGAAGATTAATATTGTATGACCGTAACGCTGCCGTTTGATGCTCGGTCCAACGAGTTCCAGTTGGACGCTTATATTGCAGGTAGTGAAATTCAATGCATCGTGCGTGTTGCTTGAATAGACGCCATCGCAATGTGGCTTTTTTGAAGAGGTAGTAGACATTCGTAACATCTTCTTGGCAATGGGTATTTAATTCTGACATCTTAAATGCATCTCCAATGCCAAGTTCCACTTTGTGTGAAGGGCACAAAACCAGAGTATAATGTTCTCCAAGCTCCTCTTGAACGAGCTGGTGGAGCTTTACATTGATTTACGTAATAAAAAAGGAAAATCCCCAATTAGAAAAATATTAAACATAACGTAATGAAAAGGGAAATCCCCATTACCGGAATATCGAATTCAAAAGGGAAACCCCCGCTACTAAAAAATATATAAACAAACAATTTTAAAATATAAATATTTATTAAACCGTAAAAACAATATAACAAACTATAACTATATACTAAACTTATATATTAAAATCCATAAGTTCAATGTCTCTTAGGTCGTCCTCTAAATCCTTAAAATTGCTATCATCTACGAAACACTCCCAATCAAGGAGTTTGACTTCGAAATCAAAGTCTTCAAAATATTGTCTATTGTCCTCGTATGGATTGAAAGTAGGTGTCTCGTTTCCACTTCGCTCACCGTGGTTGTTGTTTTCATTGCCGTAGTCGTAGTTGTCTTCGCTGTCGTACCCGTTGTTGTTGTTTTCGTCGCCGTGCCCGTTGTTGTTGTTGTTGTTGTTGTTGTTTTCGCCGCCCGTGCCCGTTGTTGTTGTTGTTTTCGTCGCCGTGCCCGTTGTTGTTGTTGTTGTTGTTTTCGTCGCCGTGCCCGTTGTTGTTGTTGTTGTTGTTTTCGCCGCCGTGCAGCCTCGTACCCAGGCGCTTCAAACTATATATTAAAATGTAATAAGTAATCATATTACAGTATCATATAGAGTTCAGTTAAAAACGCGGAAAACGGGGGGGAGATATACAAACTGGGCGCGAAAGGGATATTGGGGAGGTTGGGAAAAGGAAGCGCCTGGCAGAAAATGAATAAAACATGGCGGAAGATGTACTGAAGTCTCTAATTACCATAAACCGACCTGTGCATAAATCCATTTGTTTGGGGAAAGTGCTATGTCCTCACAACGAATGCTATGCGAATCAAAAATTTTTTGACGAAAATGGTATTTGCCATCACTTTCGCGTAAAACACAAGCAAGAATTTACAACAACAGACAGAGTTGAATCTCTTCGTCTCAGCAGATTGTATTATGAACAAGAAACAAGCGATTGCATCAACCAAATATTTGATCGGCGAAAGGTTATAAAGGTAAATTAACAGTAAAGGCGAATTCTGTAATATAAAGACGAAATACCATCTACTTCGAAATACCATTTATTTATGATTTTTTGCATTACATTTGTAATTACCATTAATTAAACTTCTTTATAAACAAATTGTATACTTAATTGTATATTATATTCATATATTCTGTTCTGTCTTTACGCATTACGTTTTTTCAATCAGAAAAGGGCAGAAAAATTCCACCCCCAAATTAATGCTCTAGTTAACCACTGTCTGTAATTAGCCTATATGGATAGCAGATATAACTCTGACTAAGTAAGCCACCTGAAAAAAACTTGAAATATCTCTTTTTTCCTATAAATAATTGACTACCAACAAATGAAAATTCTAAAGGGATTTCATATATTTTGTAACTATATCAACTAAGGCATGTATATTTCTCAAATTACAGGATAAAAATCATAGAGAAGTTACTGTTTCATATTCAGGGCGTACTCTGAAGTGCCTTGCAGACGATGAACAAGAAGCTGTTCAATTCATGTGTATTTTACTATATCATGGTGGAATATTAAAGTCATATTGCAAGGGTGACGAACCATGCGACGTGTTGGCAACAAGTGAGGAGTTGCAAGTAAAATTCCATTGTTGGTACATAAGGAAAGATAATAACCATGGTGTAGATTTTCAAATGGAAGCATTTTATGTTAAAAGGGTAAGTTTTTTAGCATTTTGTGAAGTTATATTGTAGCCAATCAGTGGAGATACCAGTCCTATTTTTTAGGGGAACATTTGAGTGTAAACCATGTAAGGGGCATAATTGTGACTCACTTTGCATCACCACATTAGCTGGAATAGCTTTAACGGTTGTGATTTGCAACATACTGTCTCTAATTTTATTGATTAAAACTTTCTTACATGATATTAAATCTATAATCACAACTACACTATGTCTCCAAACTAAATTAATAGACTTAAAGAAGTGCCTATATCATGTAGCTAGCATGCCATTACTGAAAATTGCTAATTAAGATGCATCTATTAGGAACCTAGACCTATTGTCAATGAGTGGATCCCTGAAACAATTATTCCACAAGGCAATGGATCAGAAGAAAGAGCTCCCAATCAGCAAAGTAGTGACACTCACTTTGATATCTTACAAAATGTTTTTGGTCATGAAAATTTCCGGGGAATTCAACGAGATGTTGTGAAGGTTATTTCAGGAAATAAAGATGCATTGGTAGTAATTCCTACAGGTGGGGGAAAGTCAATCTGCTACTGGGTTCCTGGTTTAGCAGTAAATGGTGTATCTGTGATCATAACTCCTTTGATGGCTTTGATGAATGATCGAATTTCAAAGTTAAAAAGGATTGGAATTAGTGTGTGTTATGTTAATTCTAGTATGGCACCATATTTAAGAGAAGTTGTATTCCATGAACTGACCTGTAAATCAACGCATTACAAGTTTTTTTATCTTACTCCTGAGTATGCATTGTCTCCACCTGCTATAGCAACATTTAAAACTATGGCTGAAAATGGAACATTGCTCAGATTTGTTATCGATGAAGCACATTGTGCTGACATCTGGGGACAGAATTTTAGACGCTCATATGGCCAGCTGTTAACACTTAAGGAGTTCAATAAACCAATTGTTGCATTTACAGGGACAGCAACTAGCCAAACAGAAAAAAGAATTGTGACAAAATTGGGTTTACTTGAACCTGTAATTCTTCGATCCAGCTGTGACAGGAAAAACCTATTTTTCAAGGTTGTTCCAAAAAGTGGACCTCATGCTAAGGAGGATGTTGTGAATTACATTATTGATAATTTCAAACAAACATGTGGAATTGTTTTTTGCTCAAGCACAAAGGACACAATTGAGTTAGCCTATTTATTTAAATCAAAAGGTTTAGCAACAGTCTATTACCATGGTCAACTTGACTTCTTTGAAAAAACAGAAAATGCTAGAACTTGGCTATCAGGAGCAGCAAACATTATGTGCGCTACGAGCGCATTTGGGATGGGTGTAGATAAACCGAACGTTCGTTTTGTTGTTCACCTTACCATACCCAAAACATTAGAATGTTATTATCAAGAAGCAGGAAGGGCTGGGCGAGATGGAGAGAGGGCAGATTGTGTTTTGATGTTTCGATTCGAAGATAGAAATAAACTGCTACAATTAATTCTCAAGTCAAGCGTTGAGGAACAAGTGGAGTCCCAGATAAATGGATTGAATCAAGTTGTTTCTTATGGTATGTCATCTTTATGTAGACGAAAAATCATAATGGATTATTTTGATGATAAATCTAAAGTTGTCTGTGATAAAAACTGTGATAATTGTTTGAAAATGCCCCCAACACAACGAAATCTAACAAAGGAAGCTATCAATATATGCCAATGTGTAAAAGAAATGCAATCTGTAAATGCCAAAATCAGTGTGAAACAGCTCGCTCTAACCTTCAAGGGATCGAAGTCCAAACGTGAAGTTGAAAGCAAAGGCTTTCACCTTATTCCAGCTTATCGCATTGGGGAAAACGCATTTAAGAATGATTGTGATGTTATAAAATTTGTTCATTATCTGATAATCAACGATATTTTAATGGAGAATCTCCGTGGTGTGGATGAAAGATTCATTTCACCGTTCATTACGTTAGGAAGGAAAGCTGACGAATTGAACAATGGGCAAATGCAAATGCTTTTGCCACTGTAATTTACGGAACAAATTGAACAAGGGTCAAAAGCTAATTAGACATAACGAAAATAATGACGAATTAACCATGACCATTGAACATTTAACCATGCAGATTGTGGTATCAAATTGATTAAAAGATGGATTCGACGATGCATATGTAATATAGCGGGTTGTTTTATTTGTCGCGTTAAAATATCACGAAATTAGCCCTAATTATAGCATCAACGACTCGGTATATTCAATCGCAACTTTAACTATACAAAATAGGAGTGAATTCGAGAACTTCCAAGCAGCTATAAATAAAGAGAAAGTTTATTCGTCCTCGGAACTTTCATCATCAGACGATTGTCGCAGTTTTTGGAGTGACGTTTGCCTAAAGGACACGAAACTCTCGTGCAGTTTGGCTTCGAACTTTTCTATTACCTTTTCCTCGCCTTTCTTTACGACATCTACGCAATACTTTGAAACTAATTTTTGTGTGCATGGTGAATTGGACAGCGGATACTCTGTTACAGCTCTTCCAGGGCAAGGTTGAAACATTTTATTTGCGAGGCAAAACCACATACCTTTAATAACATCTGGGAAAGATGACTGTTCTTTATGCTTCACTGTTTGGTGATAGTTAAATGGTTTTGAATATGCGCGTCGAGCAGATCCAAGTAGATCAAGATTACCCATTAAACGCTCACACATTTGCACAGACGTGTGACCTAAAATGTTACATAAGAAACAAAGTTCAATTAATATATAGTTATTTACTTATGATTGAATCATTAAATTTGACGATTTTACGGAAGAATTTACTAGTCTGGTCTATATAAAACTGAACACAATTTGAACAAACCCTTACCGGTTGTGTAGTTTTTCAGTGGTCTGACTAAATGTGTTTCGACATATTCATCTAGGTCAATATTGTGCCCTTGCTTTCCACTCACGTTGACAGACATGTTTTTTTGGATCATCCGTCTGAACGCCAACGGCCAAAGCGATGTAAAATTGGCAACGTGCACAAAAGCCTCGGTCCAGTAATTCCTGAAATTTAATTGAGCGAATATAGGAAGAAGTAAAACCCAAGCTGTCTCACGAAGTAGTCCATCCCCTTGTTTACAAGAAGTGATGAACATATCCATTAATGGGCCGAACAAGGTGAACATCTGTTGATGATATCGGTGGGCTTCGTCACCCTTTCCACATTTCTCTAACCAAAGTTTGAAACTGTTTAACAAAATCAAGTTATGGTTTCCCTGTTTTCGGAGTGCCGATGATAATTCTTCTTGGGATGGAAAATTCTTAGACGCTTTAAATTCTAATACGGCCGCGAGACCATAGGCTTGACTGGCGTCTCTAACTGCCTCTTTAATGTTGTTCAAGTTTTGTTCTTGAAATTTTCTCTTTTTAAAAACGTCTTTGTTCAATTTTTTTCTGTCCATAATATCATGAACAATTTTGTGAAATCCTCCTTTCCCATGTGCCTTAAAGACTGCCTCGCACAGGTGACCTTTAGCGTGTAAATCCCCAGGTATCTCTGTCATCCAACCAAACTTAGTGTTATTTCTGTTTTTCACGCTTCGGTTCACCTTACAGGTTCCTACATCTCCGACAACTGCCGTAGGAAAACCTTGATTCACTGACCGGTTATATTGAAAATTGCTGGGGCTGGACAAATTCATTTCGACTGGTAATTCATCTGTAAACGAACTAACATTTTTATTTACGTAGGCATGGCTGCATTACGTAGCAGTTCCTTTACAAAATCATTTTCCTTCCTTTTTGAATAAGAGTTAAATAATGCAATTACTTCTTTGAGATCCATCGTGACTGCCATGTCTAACGGCGTAGGAAATGATCCAAAAAATGGGCCATCGTAATCAGCATAATTCTCCAACAATATTTGGCACATTGTGGTATCAGCATTTAACACAGCAAGCGTCATCGGTGTTGCTCCACAGCCTTCCTTAGAGTTGGGATTAATTCCAATTGACAGAAGAACTTTAACAAGAGCGTATTGTTTTTCTTCCACAGCAAGATGAAAAAGTTCCTTCCGTATTTGTCTGTTAATGTATTGATACGATGATTGTCTTTGGAGAGTTGATGAACGAGGTTGCCAAGTGAATTGTCATTTTCCGAATACACAGCTTCTTGTGTTTGCTTTAAAACATTTGAAAAGAAACCCTCGAGTGAGACATTTTTAACCTCATTATTTGAGGATACATTCGCGTTGTCTACCTCATCATCACTTGACTCACCGCTATCGTCAAAAAGGTTTTCCTCGGTCAAACCAAAAAAATTCTTTTTCATATGAATTTATTTGTTTAACTACCTCGCCCATTTCTACTTGTGCATTTCAACTGATTTCATGAATTCGTATTGTGTTCGTGCAGCACGGATATCAAATGATTTGCTGGCCGTATTGAACGGTATCTCCAGAGTACTTGGGTTCGGGATAGAAAACCTCTGCAAATTTCTAAAATTGAAGCAGTTCCTGTTAACGTCGAATTATCCTCTAACGACAGCTGAAGATGAACAACATTTGTTTTCGTGACCTGAAAACTTTGGCATCGTTCTTGTTTGGATGATGGAATAATCTTATACATAATGTCAGATGCATCTCTGTTACTTAAGTCAACTTTTGATAACCATGAATTAAATTCAGTTTCATTCATATCGCCAAAATCCTTAGGCGGTTTAGGAACATGATTCAAGCTTTGATCAAGTAACTCTAGGATGTATCCATCGCACCAATCTTTCCACATTTTCTTATGATCAACCATCGAATCTACAAATTAATACTAAGCTCTCGAAGCTTTTCATTTATTCTGGCTCTGTAATTAATAGGTTCGGTTGATATTTTTCAGCACTGTTCCGAAATTATACCAATATTACCAGCAAATTACAAACCTTTAAAACCAATTTAAAACGGTTGATTTCAACATATGCATGGTACGGAAGCTTGATACGGCACATTTACCAAAAAATGCCACCGGTATATTTGCAAAACTTATAAAGCCTCTTATAACGAGCAAGTTTTTCTATGACAAGTTTTATGTGACAAGTCTTAATTGTTCGTCTGTACGCCCAACTTGACAACAAGTGTACTTGTCATAGAAAAAATTGTCAAAGTTGGGCGTACAGACGAACAATTAAAACTTGTCATAGAAAACTTGCTTGTCTGTAAGAGGCTTAAACTGAAAAACTCGTATCAATAATCGCTATACAGACATTGGTTACAATGCCCATTTCAACGTGTGCTGTCAAACGGAGGCAAAGACCCTGGCTTGCGAGTTTGACATTTGATATGTCGGTAATACCTAACAGTAATCGTTATTAAGTATATATGATTACAGTATAAATGTTAGAGTGTTTAAAGGCCTTATCACAGAGTGCACTTTTTCCTGCAACTTGAATCGCATTCATCAGTGGATTGCACTAATTAAGACTCGTTCTTAACAATTTCACATATAACCAGAGCAGTAGAATTGCATTGGAAATTGCCAAAAATTTGCACCATATAAGATGACCTTAACTAATAGCTACCTATTAGCAAATCTTTTGCTGTCATGGCAGAAATTTCCTTCTGTGACATGGTTGCTGTTTCCATCTCACCCATCAATTCTTCAACATCACTAGTATCTGGAATGATTGCCCCTCTAACTGTAAAATTCCACATTTTAGGACCCACATTCTTTGACAGCCTGGTATGTCGTTTTCGTCCTCGATAGATATTAATATTATCCATCAACAATATTACTGGTATATTAACAGGGCATCTCTTAAAAATTAGTTTTTCCATAGCTCCTTTTCGTTTCTCAAGAAAGTTATTTCTAAAAAAAGGGAAAATGTTTCATCATGCATTTGTGCAATGTACCAGTGTACCTATGGTGCAAAATAGAATGTGGTTAGAAATTGCATTTGCAATATCTTATTTTTCTACAAACTTACGAATTCTCATAAGAACCTTTCTAATATGTAGTCATACTGTAATTCAACATTTACAACCATTATACTGTATATAAATGTAAATGTATGAGATGGCCAGGCCATGTTGCTAAAAAAGAATAATTCAGAGACATACATTGTATCCCAATGAGGAGAAAGACCAACTGCATTCAGAAAGTTTATAAACTGTTTTCCTGCTCCAAAACTAACACATACTACTCCCAAAAGTAGTCTAACATCATTACGGCATTTTTGATTGCCAACACTTAATAACATAGACAAAGCATTGATCCCACACGTTAACTTGTACTCTGGTGTCTTATGAATACGTTTCCTATTGTCTGTGATCAAAATTGACTGCAAAACACTGTGCATAAGAGGACATTTTTCCACAAATTTATCCAAAAGCTGATTGAAGAAACTGCTGTCAACCACATCCTTTTCATCAATCTTGAAATGTATCACACATAATTGCTGCATTTCTTCAATTTCCTTTCCTAATTGTTTCTTTTGCAACTCTGTTATAACTGGTTCTTGGGTACTTTTTAGTTTCTTTATTTCAGTTTCATACAAAGTAATAAGTGCAGATTGCAGTTTAAAGTATTTGTGTAAATTCAATCTGCAATCCTTTGCTGAATTTCTCAAATCTTCATTATCATCACAGTTCAAAGATGAAATTAATGATGTTGATACTTTTTCTAAAGAATCCTTTAAGTCTTCCATATGGTTTTTTATCACCGAAATATCATCTGGGTCTTGAAGCAATTCCTTTGAAAATGTGCTGTCATCATATATTGGCTTGAATAATATATTGGTATATATACATCTATATTTGTTAAGAATTTTAATTGGTATTTTTAGTAACATATGGTAAAAAGTTAAGTGGTATTTGAATTTAATCATTCAATCAATACATTATTAGTCAATAAATATACCAAATTTCGGTATTTTATTGATTCTACAATTTCTAAATACATATTGATAATATTGATATTGAACATATTGATAATGCCTACATGCAGCACTTCAAGGATACACCTTCTGTTTATTAAGAGTTATTACTTTCTTTTTGCTCTTTGGAAAGGTTTGTTTTACTGTCCTTGTCAGTATACTTTTGTCTGTGTCGGTTAGGTTCAATAAATCTAACAGCACTGACTGTTTCACAAAAGTATCACCCTGCTCTTCAGTATATTCTAGTGTTCTTCTCAATTCAGTTGCCAAACTTGTTGAAATGCTTTTACCTAAACATTTTAATATCTTAAATATATACGTATTTGCATATTAAATGACTCCAAGTATGTTGCTGCTGTTTTCAAGTGGAGTACAATTAATTTTATACATGAACATTGAGTGTTTTAAGTTTTCATGCTTACCCATTGCAAATCGTTTTGGCTGTGGTTCAATGGAAGCTTTCGATTCTGGAGTTAAAGCATGCTTACATGAACAGGGAGGTGTTTCTTTAACAGGTGTACTGCATTTAATGGGTTGTTCTTCACCTATTGTCCTGTCTGGATTAGAAATTAAACTAGATTCTTGTTCATCTGAATCTGAAGTTGTTGAATATTCTAAAAAATTTACATTATTATTTATATTGTGCAAAGGTATAAATTTAAAAGTGTTGCATAAAATTGCTTTTCTCTCAGTTTAACTCTGAGATATACGTACGTACGTAAAACCAAAGAAATAAAATCAGAAAAACAATACTAAAAACAGTTACCTTCAAAGAAATTTGATGAAACAACTCCTCCAGGTCATCCATAGTTTATTCAAGAATTGCTTTTTTAAAAAAAAATCGAGGTATATTAATATACTAAACATCGAGGTAACTTTTCACTTATCGTGTTTCTGGAGAGCAAAATTTGCATTTTCTGCGAGGCGCTTCCCTTTTGCGCCCAGTTTGTATATCTCCCCCCCGTTTTCCGCGTTTTTAACTGAACTCTATATGATACTGTAATATGATTACTTATTACATTTTAATATATAGTTTGAAGCGCCTGGGTACGAGGCTGGCCGCCGTGCCCGTTGTTGTTTTCGCTTCGTTCTGTGGCGTAGTTTTCAAGGCTGTTTTCGCTGCCGTGCCCATTGTTGTTTTCGCTTCGTCCGGTGGCGTAGTTTTCAAGGCTGTTTTCGCTGCCGTGCCCGTTGTTGTTTTCGCTTCGTCCGGTGGCGTAGTTTTCAAGGCTGTTTTCGCTGCCGTGCCCGTTGTTGTTTTCGCTTCGTCCGGTGGCATAGTTTTCAAGGCTGTTTTCACTTCGCCCGGTGGTGTAGTTTTCAAGGCTATTGAGGTTTTTCCTCAAGCAACTCCATCTCGCCCTCAATATTCAAAAATTTGCATACATCGTCAATCGAGTTCTCTATAGTGTTCATGGTCAATCCCGAATTTTCGTATAATCGTATTCGCTAATCCATGGTTTTGGTTATATCTTTCGCATGCGGGTTCGCATTCGTGACCTCACGATATGCTCTTACGTATTCATGATAGATATACGAGTGCTTTGCTGTAAATCGACCCCAGTAGAGTATAGTATTTAATCTAGATTTGGTTCTAGCACAATTATTTCTTAAAATAAAGTTACATACCTCTAAAATTAGAATTTTAACTTCAATTCCGTTAGCACGTTTCGTGGCTTTTTAGCAAATAACAATCTAAATTTGAACTTGTGACTAACAAAAAAACGCCGCCGGAAATAGTGTGCGACGGTTCCTAATTGTTTTGATTGACTTGCCAATCAAAATTGCAACATTGCGTCACAAAATTGCAGTGTTGTTCGTAAGAGAGCATCCGGTTTGACTATAAAGTTCTGCATAATTTAACAGTCCATAACATGATTATTTACTTTTGCGTTACTGGGGAAACACATGTGAATTTACTGAAATGCATTACGAAAACAAGGAGCATTATTTAATAAACGACAATTCTTTTCATATTTTTGTCTTACTTTTAACAGGTTCCCGAATAATGCAATGTAATGCAATATAATGGTTAGCAACTGGCTAACGCGTTGCTGAATGACATTAGAGAATTCCTCACGAAAAACCAGCCGCACACAATAATAATAATAATAATAATAATAATAATAATAATAATAATAATAATAATAAAAGTATTTCTATAGCGCACAACCAAATTGTGTTCTGTTCTAGGCGCTTTACAGTAAAATCTAATATTAAAACTATTAAAATATCTAAATCATTAACAAACCTAATAATATAAATGTTAAGACCAACGTCATACATTATTCAAAAATAAGTTAAAAAGATATGTTTTAAGATTTTTTTAAAAACAGTAATTGATTTGCACATCCGAAGATTAATGGGTAATTCGTTCCACAATCGTGGTCCCGCGACACAGAATGATCTATCTCCAAATGTCTTCAGTCTAGAACAGGGAATCTGGAGCAATTCACAGTTATTTGATCGAAGTGAACGCTGCGAAGTATGATAATGCAAGAGTTCCTTCAAATACGGTGGAGCAAGGTCGTTCATAGCCTTATACACATGAAGGATAATTTTGAATTGGACACGATATTGGACTGGTAGCCAATGCAATTCAATAAGTACTGGTGTAATATGTTCCGATTTCCTAGTACCAGTTAATAGACGTGCTGCAGTATTTTGGACTCTCTGTAGCCTCTGGAGTAAATATTTTGATACACCATATAGCAGTGAGTTACAGTAATCCAATCTTGAAGTTATAAAAGCATGAATGATTATTTCAAGACAGTCCCGAGACAAATACTTCTTTATTCTTGAAATGTTTCTGATATTATAAAAAGATGACTTGCAGATACCATTAATATGTTCCTCCAATTTAAAGAACTCATCAAAAATAACCCCCAAATTTCTAGCTGAACCATGCAGTTGGTACAATTCTGTCATCACCCACCATGATATAATTCAAGGGAGGCATAGGGCGATAGCGTGAATGGACTAATATAAGTTCTGTTTTTTCACTATTTAGTTCCAAATTTATTCAGCATCAACCAGTTTCTAATTTCAAATATACATTTTTCCATACGAATCTTAGATGAGATCAATTCACCAGGATCATTTGTTTTGAATGCAATGTAAAGTTGTCCATCATCAGCAAAAAAGTGAAAACGGAGATCATGACGCCTAGCCATATCTGCAAGCGGGGCAGTGTACAATGAATATAACAGCGGACCTAATACCGACCCCTGCGGTACACCACATTCAAGATCACGCCATAGCGAATCTGTTCCCTCAACACGAACAAATTGTTTCCTAGATATAAGATATGAAGTAAACCAATCCAAAACACGACCCTTTATACCAAATCGCTTCCATAATCGTGTCAATAAGATCGAATGATCTACGGTGTCAAACGCTGCTGACAGATCCAGTAGAACAAGAATGACAGAGTTTCCATTGTCGAGGTCTTGGATAATATCGCTTTGAACCCTTAATAATGCTGTTTCTGTACTATGACGAGACTTATAGGCAGACTGGAACTTCTCATGTAGTTTATTCTCGTCAAGATAATTCATTAATTGTACAGCAACTGCTTTCTCAATAGATTTCGAAACAAATTTCAAATTAGATATTGGACGAAAGCTGCAGAATTCTTCATAGGAGAGACCACACTTTCTTAATAACGGTTTAAGAACAGCAATCTTTAGAGAGTCAGGCATTAAACCATTTTCCAAAGATAAATTAATTATTCTCGTTATAATGGGCACGATGTCTTTTAGGCAATGTTCCAGCATAACCGCTGGAATAGGATCTAGAACACATGATTTCATTGCAATCTGTTGAATTAAATCGAACATCTCATTGTTACCAACTTCCTTAAAAACACGAAGTTCATGGGGACATGAATCACCATCGGGAAATGGGTTTTCTACATCATTAATTAAGAGGGTGGCATTGATTTCACCTCGTATTTTAACAATTTTCTGCGTGAAAAAATCACAAAATGAGTTTGCAAGTGACATTGGGTCAGGAGATGATGGATATCGGGTAGTCGTATTTTTGTGCAGCAAATTACTTACGGTCTTAAAGAGAGTTCTTTGATCAGATGACCCATCCTTGATTAAGTCAGTATAGTAAGCCGATTTTGAGGAGTAAATCAGTTTATTCACAACATAACATTGTTGTTTATACAGATTTCTATCAGCATTCATCCTTGTTTTACGCCATTTTCTCTCAAGTTGTCTCCGTTTTCGTTTTTGAACATTGATTTCATCAGTATACCAAGGTGCCTTTGGGCGCAATGTAATTTCCCGGAATTTAGCCGGTGCATGTTTATTTAAGATAGTATGGAGACAGTTATCATATTCACGTACCAATGTTTCCAGATCCATAGTCATAAAATCTTTAAGGGAAGAATTTAGAACATCTGCTTTAAATTTACGCATATCAATCGCCCGCAGATTACGAGAAAGCAAACGTTTCTTCGCAAATTTTGGTTTCCTAAACAAAAGATGTAGATGCAAAGCAAAATGATCAGAGATCGAAGGATCAACGATGTTACAATGGTTAACAATATTTTCTTCTGATCGCGTTATTACCAAATCCAGGGTATGACCACCAGAGTGCGTCGCTCCAGAAACGTGCTGCTTCAAGTCAAATGAAGCTAAAAGATCCAGGAACTGCTTAGCAAGAAGGTCATTTGAATTATCCAAATGATAATTGAAATCTCCAACGATCAAAAGTTGTCTGGGTGATGCAATAATTCCTTCCAGCGAGTTAGCCGATGAAGGTGGCGGTCGATATACAACTATAACTCTAATGGGTACAATGTCCAAAAAGGAACAGTCAAGATATTCAAATGATCTAAATTCCTCCTGTACATTACAATTGATATTAAGGCTCTCTTTGAATAAGAGACCAACACCACCACCAATTGATCCATGCCTTGGTGTATGCAAAAATTTGCAGCCTGTTGGACATAAGTCTCCAATAGTTAGTTCATTCCCATTTGGAGCGAGCCATGTTTCCGTTAAAGCAAAAACGTCGATATTATTATCCACAGCAAAATCCTTAATCATCATGGTCTTGTTTCTGACAGATCTGGCATTAAGAAGGAAAAAAATCAAGCAAATTAGTTTCATCACATTTAAAATTTATAGGTTCTATAGGCACTGTAATTAAGTTAGAGTGAAAACTGTTCATGTCCAAGTTCTGCTGCGGACCAATTCCAGGTGCCTGAGCCAGTCGGTCTGATACCGATGCCAAAAAACCTGATGCGCACGTCTCTGCTTATTTACTCGATTTGAGTTAACTGGCATTCGACGATGTGTAATACGTACTGGAATGCTATGAGTACGTTGATCTTGATCCCGTGAATAATTAGAGATTACATTTTCAACAGGAGCACTATAATGACAATTTTGTCTTTCCCTAATTTTCAATTTTGCTTTACTTGACTTGCTTGTTACACCGTTAGAAGTATACATTGCACGATGAGTAATTCGTACTAGAATTATTTGACTTCGTTGAACTTTAACTTGCAACTCATTAGAGTCAGCCTTATTGTTAGACCCCGTTTACACTAGAGCGAAAGTTTCCGGATTCATCACGAAAGCGGGCTGTTTTAGTACTGGATTCATGTTGCTGTTTACACACGCAGCAACGAATCCGATAGAAAATGTACTCGGTTTTAAGCCGTATCCGGAAACTTTGAATCCGTAAAAGTTTGTGGAAACTTCGTATCCAGAAACATTTGAATCCGGAAAATTTTCTTGTGTAAACGCTTTGCACGAGGAATCCGAAGAAATTCAATATGGCGGATACTGATGTTGAAGATGTTGCCCTTTTACTTAATATTCTACAAACTAATATGATATATATAATGCTGGCTATCGATACATACAAAAGAAAACACAAAACGCTTCAAAACATCGTTATGAGCTCTATACTGAGTACAAAGTTCCAAAAAAATACGTAAGCGAACGCCACATCGATGTTGGATAAATCCAGGACGCACAAGCATATGGTGGGAAAACTTGCTTAACGGAGTATCCCCGGAAAATGAGTGGAAAAGAAACTTTAGAATGTCTCGAGCAAACTTTATGCTACTATGCGATGAGCTTCGACCCTTCATTGAAAGAGAAACAACACGAATGAGACATCCATTATCTGTTGAGATGCAAGTAGGCATAATTTGTACTATTTGTCTGATGAAGGCAGATATAAAAAGGTGGCCAATGCATTTGGAGTAGCTAGGTCGTCTGTATCCAAGACTGTGAGAAGTGTTTGTGTTGCAATTACTGATTTTCTTGGACCAAAGTACATTTTAATACCAACTGCTGAGAAAGATTTAAATGAACTGGTCAAAAACTTTTATGATTACCATGGTTTCCCACAATGTATTGGGGCCATAGATGGTACCCACATTCCGATAAAAGAGCCAAGTGACAATGCTAGTGATTAT
>NW_021163829.1:0-22226 GCF_004324835.1 Dendronephthya gigantea | reverse complement strand
TAGGTTACAATTAGTAGCATCACAAATAATTTACAATTTACTTGATCATAGATCACAATATAAGATTAGGCATTCAGATGAAGTTTGAGGAATAAAGGCTGTGTTCTGATTGAGTGCCCAGCAATTGTGCTGGCACTTTTTCTGGTGCCTAGGCTTCACACAATGCTTCTAAATGAAATTGGCATAATGGCATGGTACCCAGGAATGGGCACTACCTCCAGATGTATTATAATTAAATTGAGAGTTACATTCATTATAATATAAAATTACATAAGTAATCCTATACACCTCCCTTCCACCCTCCAACATGTTAATTATGGTAAATTAATATAATTATAGCTAACTTACTGTACTTTACTATACTCTGCTGCAGATGCATGTTAATCCTGAATGTACTGGTACTATATGCATCCATTCATCACCTTGAATCCAGCCAAAAATCGAATGAGAAGCAAGAACAATCTAATAGCCAGGCCGGTGATATAATTGTAGCCACTGATAAGGTTGCTGAAAGTCAACATAATGTAGAAGATCAAGCACTTAACCAAGAAGCATCATACAGCGCCAAACAAGTGACACAACAACAATAACTTTAAAGTTCACCCATGCAGCAATTATACAGAAAAGATATTGGATGTTGCAGACAAAGAGTGCTAAAGAGTTGACAGTGTATTTCTCTCTGCAGATGATTATTCTTCACTGCTCAAGAAAGCATCATTTTGCCCCAATTTCAGTGATGATCTTAAAAAAATCACATTGACAATTTTTCCCAACCAAAAATGGATCCCAATGCCTTTGAGGTGACATGCAGGGATGCTGGTGCTGTGAATCTCTACTATAGCATAAACAATGCCATATGTTCTGACAGAATGTCCACTGAGCGTAAAAAAACATCTTAGCAAGCTCCGAACAATGGTTATTATTTATATCATGGTGTTTTCATTGTCCCAAAGATCCAACTCATTCCAAGTAGCATTATCCAGAACTGAAATGAAAACATGAGACGGAAAGGAGAATCCTGAGAAGAAACCGACATTATTCCCCAAATAATTTATCGGGTTTAACGATATATTGCAGCCATAGCGCGCCATCATTGCAGTAATTCAAACGTCGATATTTCACGTTATGTTTTGAAATTTAAAAAACCCCACGGCAAAATTCAAGATATATTTATGTTTTATTGCATTCTTTCGGTTTCGAATATAAAAAGTAAATATTCTGGCTCACGGATGCGTTAGAATACGGCAATATTTTCTCGCTCCTTTTGTTTACAATTTTTATTTTCAAGCATTCTGATTGGCGGAGAGCAAAAATGTCAACAAACGCGCTGATTGGCTTAGAACGAAATCTGCCCTTGTTGACCGCTATTGATTTAGGTATGCATGAAAACACGAAGTCGGAGTTCCGGAGTACGGAGTCCCGGAGTACGGAGTCCCGGAGTGAAGTGTCCAAAACTTTAAAACACGGAGTGGTAAAAACACGGAGTCGACGTAAAAACACGGAGTCGACGTAAAAACACGGAGTCGACGTAAAAACACGGAGTCGACGTAAAAACACGGAGTCCACGTAAAAACACGGAGTCCACGTAAAAACACGGAGTCCACGTAAAAACACGGTTTGAAAATGGTTGAAATGCTACGAATATGTGTTTGTTGTTTGGAAAAACCCGGGTGCAATATGGAAACGCATGAGATGCCTTGGCCGGAATGAATGCCGGTTATTGCCATTCTGGTCAAGTCCCTTTCGTTTGTTTTTCGTTGAAAACTGTAGTTACGTTTCATCAGACTCCAAGCATAACTAGGGAAAGCACGTTTCTAACCCGCTAGCAGGTCTTGGAACGACGTGCTCGCATATGTGATTTGTGGTAATGAGCGGAAATTGTGTGACGTGAATTCGTGGTGAGATCGGCGATGATGATGAAGTCCAAATATGTATGAGCATTCTGTTTATCCGTATGTAGTGGGCTGTTGGTTTGCTATTGGGGGCTAATCCCTGAATCGATTGGTTCCTGTTCTCTGAATTGATTGGTTCCATAAAACATCCCCAATGTGTGGTGATTTTGTGAGAAAGGGTGGTATTCAATCCCACGTGTATTCCCGTTAGTGAAATTATAAAGCGCGGCTTGGGAGCGTGCCGGGGAAAATGATCATCATCATTGCCACATTGCCAATCATCTCATCTTCCAAAGGCACCCTCCAACACCCCTGCAATGAGGGGATAGCCATCTCCACAGGATCTGAATACCTGCAACCACATATAAAATAAAAATATTGAGTAAAAACCGTGTTTTTACGTGGACTCCGTGTTTTTACGTGGACTCCGTGTTTTTACGTGGACTCCGTGTTTTTACGTCGACTCCGTGTTTTTACCACTCCGTGTTTTAAAGTTTTGGACACTTCACTCCGGGACTCCGTACTCCGGGACTCCGTAACTTAGACTCCGTGTTTTCATGCATACCATTGATTTACGCCACGCTTACTATTCTGTGCCCATAATACGGTCCGATAGAAAATACCTTAAATTATCTTGGAGAGGAAACTTTATCAATCTACTGCTTCAGCGATGCGACTATTGAACACACTGTGATCAAAATTTGGTCACTCTTGTCTCGGTTACATTCATGACTCCATTTACATTGAAGATTCTCTTCGGTTGTGCAAAGATGTTACTTTTAATGCAGCTCAGTTATTTGACCAACTAGGGTTTGTACCAAATCATTCTAAGTCGGTATTTCAACCAACGCAAACTTTGGTGTTTTGGGGATTTTTATTATACTCCACTACCATGACTGTTTTGCTCACGACCAAGAAAATTATAAAATTACCGCTCTTTGTGTACAATTATCAAAGTTTCACGAAGTTACCATTCGACAGTTAGCTTCTATTATTGGAACTGTTGTCTCTACATTCCCTGGAGTTGAATTTGTACCGTTATACTATAGAGCACTAGAGCGTGATAAGACCCTAGCATTAGGACACTCACACGGGGATTTTAAACAAAAATTATGGTGTCTATCACAGGCCAGTATTGATGAAATTAAGTGCTGGGTATCTTCCCTACCAACTGCATCTAGGATTATTGATCATGGTATCCCGGCTCATTTGAGTATGACAACTGATGCCTCACATATAGGTTGGGGAGCCGTTGTTAACGAAACTAGGACACAATGGCTGTGGTCCGCACACGAAATGAAATTCATATTAACGTTTTAGAACTTCTGGCGATAAAGTTTGTGTTAACATCACTTCTTGATAGCACCTGTGAAACGCATATCCGAATTCAATCAGATAATACAACAGGCGTCACATATTTAAATAAAACGGGAGGATGCAACCACGGTTTGGTAGAATTATCATCAAACTTCAACTTAAGGTAACAAGGTAAATCTCGTTTAATTTTCAATAATTCAATTTATTATCTCATAAAATACACATATTGCTAAAGAATCGTTATTTTACTTCATCGCCTTAAAGTAAAAAAAATCTGGACAATTTGATAAATTCGAAAGTATGTCGACGCTACACATATACTATTAATGATTTTCTATATTGATATGTTCTAGGAAGATTACTTTCCTCTGTTTAATTAGACCATAAGCTTGTTTCTGCCTGTACTATGAAGATACATACTATAAAACAAATGCAGGTAAAATTACGGTTGAAGTTAAATAATTTCTAGCAGACTGATTTTTTTTTAATTTAGCGCATCAATATTCAGGCCAGTGGCTTGCTCTCATTGGTCTGTTGTCCTCTATCGCTTCCGATCAAATGATTTAAATCCTACAACGGCTCATATGATCTGACAAGAGTATAATCCTTGGCACTTAGGTGATTGTTGAAATGTTACTGCACTTCAATTCAACCATAGGCATATGTTTAAATTCTAATGCATACCATGCATATGTTTAAATTCTGTACCCAGAACCTTGTTGGGCCCACCATTGAGTTGTCAAGAATTATTTGTTACCAATGAGAAATATATTACAACATTATTTACTGTTTTTAGCTGTTAAAAGCAGAGCTAGCTATCAAGACTCAAGAATCCCTGACAACTGACATTTGATTGTAAATGATATGAAAAAGTAAATCACTGAGGATGGACAATTAAGGTGTGTTATCTTTCTAGTATATTCTGCCAATGGCGATACATTTCAAATATGTTTGCAGACACATCAATAACCTCTACTAATGAGAAAATATTAATCAATTATTGCTATATTCCTGTTTTATGTCCAGTAATCTTGTAGAAAATTGTTATAGGTATGTTGAAATAATGACTAATTAATTGACTGACGTTAAGTTATAATTCCCACCCTCTTGCCTGATTACCAGGTAAAATGTCTACAATGTTTGCATGACAATGCATGCGCAGCTTTGGTACTTGGTAAATATGTAAATACAAAAAAATTCTTAAATTAAGATGGTTGCCTGTGTATGAAAGAAGAGAGTTAAATCTTCTCAAGCTTGTTCATAATTCATTGTATAATGTGACCATATCTGAGCATTTTAAATTGCAACTTTATGTTGTTAATACTTACAATTTAAGATATGCTGCTGCACCTACAATTTATATTCCAGTTAAGGAACCTGGCACCTTTTATTAAGATATAGCTGCAAAGACTTTTATTGGCTTCTTATTGACATTAAAAAAATTGAACATTTCTCAATGTTTGTTAACACAGTTAAAACTGCCTGGCTTGCAAAAGCTAAAGCTTGCCTTGAATAAGGGAATCTTTTATATATTGTACTTCTTAATTGCTCAATTAACTTCTTAATTAGATACTTATTTATTATATTGTAAATAGTTAGTTTTAGAAGGCAAAAAGTCATATATGTGGAAATACTTTTAACAAATCATTATCATTACTGTTATATATATTTTATAGATGATGTGAACAGATGGTCATCATACATATGAAATTGATCATCATAAAAGGAAAACAACTTGAAGTCAAATTGGGGACCTTTGGTTTGGGAAATTTAAATGTAAGTACATGCATTTTGTGATAATTTTTTGTTCATGCCATAATTAACATTATGTAAAGTCAAAATAGTTCTTTTCCACGAGATAATTTTTCCAAATGCTAAAATCAGAATTCAAATAATCTATGCATGAGTGTGTGTTACTGAAGAAGTTGTAATTAATTATAGTGCTTAAAGCCTCTACAATTTTTCCCACAGATGTAGCAGGATATTTTACAAAAAAGATCGAAAAATGTGCATCAACAAAAATTCTGATTATTGATACATTGGTTGACATTAATTCAATGATGCTGATGCATGACGGAAGGAGTATTTATTGCTAAGTTATAAGTAGGAACATTTTGAATAATACAGTGACTTGTTAACTGTCTGCATATTATAAATTTAATGAAGAAAATAAAGTAAGAATGTGGACCTAACACAGTGAATATTGAACACAATGAGTTTCTAGTTGCAGAATATTTTAACAATTTAACAATTTAATTGAGAATATTTTCTTGGATGGTATAAATTGGTGTATATTACATCCGGTATATTTATATTTGAATAGTATTGTGAGATTTTTTGTGGTTGAAATCTGAAAGGTCATTTCAACTAATTATTTCGGGTTTAAATTATTAATTTGTCCTAGATGCATCCAATTAATAACAACTCTTTTTGTTTGGTTATTTTAACTTAAAAGTATGAGTTAGAACAACAACTGGAAATGGGTTATTTAGACCCATCTGTTTTACAGTGTTTTTACAGCACTTCAATAGGTAGAGTTATGAGCTGAATCAAACTGTAAATTAAAATTATCATTCTACATAGCATGCACTGAAGAACAGATATGAAGGATTTATTTTACCCGTTAAGGCAGATTCGGCAATGCGAAAAAGCATCTGACAAGTCATGAAAACTGAACAATAATCAAGAAGAACGAATTCATTTTCAAAAATCAAAACAAATCGAAAAAAACAAAATCCGAAAAATATAGTTACTTACGTCGCAAAAATCTTTCTTACAAATCTGAATTTATGCTGATAATATTTTTCTTAAATTGAACTCAATAATTAGCTCTTGTTGCGATTACTTCTCAATTTATGAAACACTCACCCTTCGATGGGGTCAATTGCTATATCCAAAGGCTCGAGAGTTTTAATCAGCGTTCTGCTGTCTTTACCATCTAAAGTCGCCACGTTAATGATATTCTTCCTCCAATCACTCCAGAATATACGACGTCCTATCCAATCAATTGTTAATCTCCGTGTCTTAGCATCCTTCACAACGATTTCTTCAGAAGTTCCATCATAATTTGCCCGACGAATCTCTTTATCCAATTCCGCAAAATATATTTTCTTATTTTTCATGTCAATGTCCAGCGTCCATATATTTCTTTTTCCACCTACGACGACTGTCGCATCCAGCGTCGTTAAATCGACAGCCAAGATTGCAGTGTCCTTCGCCAAAAACATATATTGCTCAGGATAAGGTCCTGCAAAAAGATTACAGCTGAAGTGAAATACTGCGTATTAATGTACAGGTTTGCATGGTTATAAACGGAAAAAACTAATGCAGAAATGTGCTGCTTTCTGTGATTGTTCGCTGGATAAATTTTAAAATTCGATCCAAATTTATTTGTCAAAAACATTGGGGCGAGCGCGCGGCCAGCGTGTTTTCCATACAAATCTATAATGAGTGAGGAAAATTTACATTTGCACATTTTGCTCGATTTATCCAAAACAATTAAAAAATTGCTCAATTTCAAAGATTATTAAGGATAAATGGGTTTTGGTTGATATGTGGCTGGAAGTATTTGTGAATCAGAGACCGGTAAGTGTAAAATTTGCCTCTTTGTTGAGGTTTTTTGCGAGCTGTTTGCACCCCTGGATTTACACAAACACCATCTATTAACTTGATTTTTGTGTCGATATTTAAAGCACTAAGATGGGAAAATTTTAACCAAAATACGAAGATCTATGATTTTTAGTATGATATGGGAGAGATAATATGTAACTTGATAGCTCGTGCGGTTGACCAACGGCAACACTGTTAAAATATCCTTCGCGTGGTGTCATATGTCAGTTCATAGCTGGTTACGGTGAATTTACTGCAACATTGAAGTTATTATATTTTTTGGGAAACCTTTTTTAATATACTCAAGAGGATATACAGCCAAATAAGTTTAAGGTTACAATCCTGTGTGCTTGCGATTGTTTAGACAGACTCTGGTTCTGACTAAACAATGCGTACAGTAATAATACCATTAGGCATTAATTATTATTAGCCTGTAGTTATATAGCCTAATGCTTGATTTTAATCAAATATAGTTGAGGCAAACTTAGTTTAAATTCTAAGGTAAAAAGCATGGCTGTACATTTTTAACCATATGCACTTAATACCAATAAAATAATTAACACTTATTTACTGCGAACGAAGGAAACATAATGTTTTGTGGACCCGAGACATGTCGAGATCATAGCCAACACATAATTTTAAAACAGCTATTCTGTTGAATACCTGTTGATACTGATAGATATCAAGCCAACACATAATTTTAAAACAGCTATTTCTGTTGAATATCTGTTGATACTGATAGATATCAAGCAAACACATAATTTTAAAACAGCTATTTCTGTTGAATTTAAATAGTTGTCTCACAATGTCACTAAAGTCTTTTAATATTTGATATTCATTTACATGTAATAAAAAGGATAACATTCTCCCCAATCAAAAAAAGGGATTTGAAACTGTCTGGTGATTATTTTTGTTTTCATTCTATTAAAGGCAGAATCATGATAGTATTGTTTATTGTTACTTCAATGGTAATGATGTTTATTGTTACCAAATGTTCCAAATTAATAATATCTTCTGTGCAATACCCTGCTGACATTGTAGTTTCAACTTCAAGTTGGAAATAAAGCAATGCTTGAGTTGCAAAAATATTTCTGTTCATCAGCTCTAAATACATCCTTGACCCTGAAGTTATTAAGGAACCTTGATAACTATAATGTCTTGTCCATGCCTTATATTGCAGTACACAATTTGCAGCAAATATACCATCTGTGTGTTACTGAATTCAATTTTACCATAAGGACCACTATGAAAACATTTAATACCCTTTTTCATGTTATTTTTATATATAAAATTATTCCAAATTATATTACAACTCTCTTTGTAAATTTTTCATAACAATGACTTTTCATTACTCCTTCTAATCTTTACATACAAGCACACTGCATAGAAATATTCTTAAAAAACCACAAAACTTCATCTTTAGTTCCATTATCAATCTTTCATTATATTTGTTACATTGAAAAGCTCCCATATTTATTCTTTTAGCATTTTACAGGTTGGGAAAGTTCACATGATCATTTTTAAAATTAAAATTGTATGCTCTATTTCAATTCAACATTGAGTAATTAAGTCTATTTGGCAATGTTTCTTGTTCATAACGTTTAGATTCTAAATGTGTCATAAGCACAACACAATATTGCATAGTAATGATTCTATACAAGTACCACAATCACAATTTGCAGTGGACCACCTTAATAGATGGTGTTTGTGTATATCCAGGCCGAAAAAGCTCGCAAAAACACCTCGACAAAGTCGCAAAATTTCAACACTTACCAGTGACTGATTCACATATACTTCCGGCCGCATATTAACAAAGACCCATTTATCGTAATAATCTTTCAAATTCAGCAATTTTTTATACGTTTTGGATAGATCAAGCAAAATGCGCAAAGGTGAATTTCCATCACTCATAGGTATGTACGGGAAATCGTCCCCAATGTTTTTGTACTCCCTTGAGTCCCCCTGATACTATTTTCGCTGAGATTTATGTCCTCACTTCCTGACCAGATCATGAACAGCAAATATTGAGCAGGAAGAAATTTTGTGGATTTACGCTCTTTGACGCCAGTTCCAAAGGACAATTGCATGAAAGTACACATCATATACCATCTCTGGTCAGCGAATCCCGTAAAGCGTTCAGACAACTACGGAGTAATTAACTACAAGCTTTGCTTTTACACAAAGCTTTTGCTTCTACACATGCAGCTTGGGTGAAATAAGTCATGAGATAAAGCAAAATGGTTACCGAAAATGAAAAATTTGGTGGGTGTGACTACAAGTCGAACAAGTTATAAAATGTTCTAATTTTAAACACGACTGCATGTATAGTTTGGTAGGTAAAGAATGATTTACTGACGGCAACCGTTTTTTTATAATAATTTAATACGAAAAAGAGATTTACACTTACACTGCAAAAATTAAAGAATGGTTTAGCTTACCGTCATAGAAGCACATCTCTGAGTGCATACGCATTCTCTCCTGGAGATATTCTTTTTCTGCTGTGCAACCAGAGGAATTATTCTCACGTCGACGTTCATTGAAATATCGTTGAGTTTCATTGTCAGATCGTTGACTTTCAGTAAAATATCGTTCCATTTCATCCAAGTTTTCCAGACTTTCATTCACACATCTCTTTTCCCAGTCTTTCACGTCTTCTTTCAGTTGTTTTAATTGCTCGTCACAAATGGGAATATCTTCATTGCAATTGATCAGATTTCCACCAAAGTGAATCAAGATCGTTAAAGCAAACAACATTTTGGTTGAAAGGATTTCAATAATTTCTGTTTATTTTGCCAGATAATTAGATCTAAACAAATGAATAATTGACGGTTGACTAATGACAGCTGCAATTCCACCAGCACTATTATACTCGCGATCACAGTGGCAGTTAGATTCCTCCTTTCAAAAAATCAATAAGTCCTCCCTCCCCCTCAGTGATGCAGATTGTTTTTAATAAATAATCCCTGAACCTGCGGCAGAAGAACGCCAAATCGACGTTGCAATTGGTCATCGTTTGTTATGACAAGCCTGGTCTGTCGTACGGAAAGAAAGCAATATGAAACACTATAGCGCTATTGCTTTTGATTCCAAAATTTATTAAAATTGATTCAAATTATAGTTTTGGTCATTTTTGACTATTTATTTACGACCATTTATCAACAGAAAAATTAACTAATATATACCATTAAACTATTTTTTAAGGTACTATACATGAAGGAAGATTTATTTGAACACAATCATTCGCAATTACACACATTTAGCTGCGTTAGCAATTAGTCCGATTTCTTGTAAAGGAAACGAACTATGTTAGAGCAATTATACAAGATCGACAATTTTAAGTTGTTTTCTTTGTCGCATTCCAAATACAACGATAGTTAATGAAAAATTTGCGGAAATAGAAAACAATTCATTTCGCTTCCGGCGAGATCTATACAGTTGATACAATGAATGGAAATCTTTGCTAGAGGACATGGCACTGTACATGTTATATAAAAATTTAGGTTATGAAGATTTATGTTGCCTAGTTGGTCGGTAATCTTTCTTCAACCCTATTTAGATTGCTCCGTCAACGATGTCTATGAGCCGGGTACGGCTGTAACTTTTTAATAATGTCTCCTGTTTCATGGCAAACTTATATCCCTAACAACTCCAGATACTGTTGACTTGTCAACAGCAAAGGTTTTACCAATGACTTGTCACAAACTACCAGAAGCAAAATATCTTAAAGCGATGAGGATTTGCTCTTCTGGCTCAGGTACGTGACTTCTCTCAGTTTCGCAATCACGAAGCTGGTCAGTGTGATATAATTAACTACATTTTTGCCAAACCTGCATTTATCTTGTTCTGAACGAAAGTTAACCTACCAATACATGAGAAGTGTCAAATTAATCCGTGCGGACCGTGAGAAATATATGGCGCGACTCGCGAGTAGCGAGTGTACGAGCTTAGCTTTACCGGCTTTTAAATACCAAGTGTATTTTGGAGATGTGCGTGCAGTTAAACCTTACCCTCTAAGAGTAAATGCGCTTGAATAATATCACAAGTATTTTGTTTTTGTAAAACGCCTCATCTGATAAAATTCAGACGAATTAAATGTTGGATACTATACAGGCGCTCGTAATCTTTAACCGCTCTGCAGCATGCAGAAACACAATCAAACCTCGACACTTTTTTGCAAAGCACCAGGATTCGAACGCGTGTAAGTTACGTATGCTTCACTATGCATAAATTAGGCTTCGAGAAATGTAGCTGCGTGCATAGTGATGCATACGTAACTTACACGATTGATTAAGTCCATGAAGCTCCATATCTTGATTTTTTATGCTTTTTAAAGTATCCTTGAAACGATGCTTTCTATTTGCTGGTGCAGCGAGTGAGCAAGCTAGGCAGAACTGAGCACTCCTAATCTATACATCAGGGGTCGGTTGTATAAAACTATATCTAAATTACACTTTGCATACTTAAATCCAAAATAACTCAGAAATACATGACTCTGATTCAGACTGATTGGCTAATTTTATACAACTGGCCCCAGGAGGGAAAATCACGATTTTACTTTGCGCGTTGCATTGTGGTACCTCTTATACATTCTCTCTTGGAGAGATTCTTAGCGTTCCAAACGTGAGAAATGTAATTTTGGAATTGGTCAAAATAATCATTATAGTCTATCGATCTTTCGCAAAAACACGCAGAAATTTTAACAAACCTGGCGATATATAAACTTGTGAAAGCGCCGACGATTTCTATTCGTTGTCCGGCTGAGATAGATATATATATAGCAACTTATAATCGAATTTTGTCAAACGTTTCCTATCAAACCACGTTAATGTATACTTTGTAACTCCCAAATTCTTCTAAGAGCTACGCTACTTTGGTGTGCCGTTAACGGCACAATTGAACTCCACTAAATTCACTAACCACGATGATAGAGTAACACGTGCGCGGATAATGGTTATAAAATGTATCTTTAATGATAAAGCTTATAATACTGTGCGGTTGAAGGTATGGTGGCTGATCGGACACCGCGGAAATTGGTATAGGCTTAGCCGCAATTCTCGATACTTAGACTTCAAACTTGGTGAGGAAAAAGATTTATAAATATTCAAGAAAATATGTCTTGCACAAAAGATTTGAAGCTTGCTCAGGGTAAAAACGAATCGTCTGAATTAATAACCTTGTGTATACTTTAAGCCTCAAAATGGCCATTTCACAGCGGTCAGATGTGCATGATGAGCTGTCAAAAGATTGCGGAATGCGTATTCAGAAGAAAAATTGAACTTTTTTTAAGATATTCAAAAGGTTTCTCTTTGATAGGGCGATACAGAAATGCACAATTGTGAACCAGCGATTAGATTTTCGGGTTGAAACGTCTTAAACACCAATTTCTGCGGTGTCGGCTGATCGATCCGGTAACGGAATATTGGATAGAGTGATCGCGGAATAGAAATATACTGGGTAACGTTCGAACTAAAAATGCAATAATTAAACCGCACTAATTCATGCAATCTAGACAAATTAAATACTATAGCAGGCATGCACTAAATATAGAATAAATCAACTAGCGTAGCTATGTTTACAAACTATAATAACACAAAGAAGAGTCTTAAGCCTGGTTTCCATATGACGCCGACGTCGGCAAAGTATTATTGTCGGTGATTACTGATGAGTGAAATCGTTTGTCTTTCTGAAATCATTTTCTCCTTGGATGATTACAGACAATGAGTCGGCGACAGGTCGGCGTCATATGGAAACCAGGCTTTAGAGGCTGTTTACATGAGCCCAGTTACCCAAAATTCAACGAAGCGTGAGATGATTTTGAGGTATTGAAATAAGCAGATAACATGATTCTGGCAGTCGTATAATCACCACAACAATAGCATGTACTTGTTTGGTGTCATAAAGACTTATTTCAATACCTCAAAGGCCTCTCACGCTTCGTTGAATCTCGGGTAACCGGGCTCATGTAAACAGCCCCTTACTTTAGTTGGCGCACACACCAAACTGCTGTTGAATACCGTCGATAGAGTTCAAACATAAACGTAAGTAACCAATTGTAGAATAGAGTGACCTTACTCTAGTTGACAGTGATATACAAAATGAAACATTAAACTGGGTGCAACTGCGCGTGTAGTCGCAGGAAGTAACGAAACGGAAATTAACGACATACGATAACAATAACAAAGTTAAGGTTACAAACCAACATACCGGCCCTTTAAAGGCGGTACTACGAGCCTTTACAATACCTTTTTTAAATGGTTTGAAACACGAAATAATGTCAATAACTAAATAAGTAAATGAATAAAGCGTTAGTTCTAATGACAATGTTTATCATGATCTCATACCAACATCAGGCAGCTTCTTCTAGGAGGACGATCTTGTTTACAGGCCTTACCAACTCGTTGCTGCTTGTCTTCAGTTTCACGGATCGTACCAGTCCGTCACGCTCGTTGCGGTACACTTCCAACATCCGAGCTAAGGGCCATACTCCTCTTGGTTTGCTGTCGTCTAGCACCATTACGATGTCGTTGACTGCCACGTTATAGAAGCAGGTGGTTTGAGGTGAGTGGTTCTTCGTCCCGTAGATCATCTGACAGCTTAGTGATTGGTCTGCTGTTCACCACGGACTCTACCTCGCAGAACAACGTTTTGAGGCTTTCGTCATGCAGCACCTGTTTCGTCATCAGTGCCTTCATGACCTTCCTTACGGTTCTTATGCACCTCTCCCACACTCCGCCAAAGTGAGATCCAGCGCGTGGATTGAAGGTCCACTTGACATTTCATTGAAGCAGGAAGTCGTGAATCTGTTCTTGATTCCATTCGTCAATGGCTTCTCTTAGCACTTGTTCACCCTTGACGAAGTTTCCTCCGTTGTCCGAGCGGATCTCCATAGGTTGACCTCGTCTTGCCACGAATCGTCGGAGAGCGTCGATGAAAGAGTCGGTGTCCAACGTGTGGGCCACTTCTAGATGGATCGCTCGTGTTGTCATACAAGTGAAGAGCACGCCGTACCGCTTGACACGACTTCTCGCACGTTTTACCTCGAACGGTCCGAAGCAGTCGACGCCTGTATACGTAAACGGTGGCAGCGAGGGCGTTACCCGGTCTTCTGGCAGGTCGGCCATCTTTTGATTGCATACTGTTGACTGACGTTTCTTACAGCTGAAGCACTTGCCGATGACCTTCTTCACGGCTGATCTTCCGTCTACGATCCAATACCTTCTCTGATGAGGGAAAGCGTGTGCTCGACGCCGGAATGACCCGAGATGTGGTGGTAATGGTATACAAGGAGTCCAATAACATGGTGGTCTTCGGGAGGATGATAGGGTGTTTAGCGTTGTCATTTATTGGTGCTCTCCGCAGTCTTCCGCCGACACGTATCAACCCATCCCTTAATACTGGATCCAGCTGGAACACGCAGCTCAATTTTTTAACCGTTACGTTCTTGCGATCTTTATCGCTACTTTCGTTTATTCTTTCTAGGCATTCTCGTTCTTCGCTAAAACATTCTTGCTGTACATGTCGAATTATTTCCTTCTCAGCGTTGACCATTTTGGACACAGAAATAGGCGTGATGAACTTTGAAAACCCGATCGCAAGAGAAATGCTTGACTAACTTTGCAAAGGGATGTACGTGGCGGATTGTCGCTTGACTTCGGGGTCGTTGTCTCCAATGACCAAGCTCAGATCACTGGGTGGCTGTGGCCAAGCGGCCTTTGGCTTGCTCAGGAAATCCGGCGCGGGCACGCCACGAGATGCGACGTCGGCTGGATTGGCAAGGGTGTTGACGTAATGCCACTGGGAAGTAGAAGATGCATCAAGTATCGTAGAAATTCTATTAAAAACGAAGGTCTGAAATCGCTTATCCTTGTTCTGTAGGTAGCGTAGGACACACGTGTTGTCGGTCCAGAAAAACGGTATCGTGACTTGTTTGATCGGTGCTAAACGGGACTTCCCCATTACAAACGAACACTTGATATTGCCAGCCTCATCTTCTACACGTATGTAGGTGGCGGCTCCTTAGCTGTCTTGCGACGCATCAGAGAAATGATGTAGTTGGAACAAACTGTCATTGGTAGGCTTGAGACACCGATCTATTTGCACATCCTCGAGCTTCGCCAGTTCCTTCAACCACGATAGCCAACGAGCCAGGTATTCGTCCGGGATTGGGTTGTCCCAACGGAGCTTCAAGCGGCATAAGTCCTGCAGGATTTGTTTCGCCTTAGGAATAAACGAAGCGACAAATCCCAGCGGATCGAAAATGGAACTGACCACGGACAAAATGCCTCGTCTGGTTGCAGGCGGTCTTTCACTACAATACTGAAACCGAATTTATCTGATGATACGTTCCAACGAACACCCAGGGCTCGCTTAGTAGGAGATTTGTCCAAGTTCATGTCCTTGACTTCCTCCGATCTTTCTGATTCTGGTAGTGACTCCAGCACGGCTTTAGAGTTGGAAGTCCACTTCGTTAATCTGAATCTTCCCCTTGCCAGCAATCCCCGCAGTTGGTTTGCCAATCTCACCGCTTCCGGATCTGTTGGAATGGACTTCAAGCAGTCATCAACGTAGAAGTTTCTTTCGACATTTTCGGTTGTTTCTGGGTCGAATTCGGCCTTGTTATCTTGGGCGGTTCTCCGCAGAGCAAAGTTTGCGCAGCTGGGCGATGAGGCACCTCCAAATAGGTGTACGTTCATTTCGTACTCCTGCACTGGTTGATCCAGGTCGCCATCCGGCCACCACAGGAATTTCAGAGCCTTACGATCTTCAGGAGGGACACGGACTTGGTAGAACATGGCCTCGACATCCGACATCATAGCCACGCGCTTCTCGCGAAATCTTGTCAAGACACGAACAAGACGAGCAGTGCTCTGCAAAAAGTTGGACGTAGCTGGCGTGTTCTTTTCTCTACCAAGAGGGCCATTGAGTACCCATCCTAGGATGGTCCGAATCGCAGAAGGTCATCCGCTCTCACTTTGTCGTACTTCCATTGGTTGTATTGCTTCGGGGACGTTGCTTCCGATAAGCAGGCCGATTTCGGTGTCGATCTTTGGCAAGGATAATCCTTCAAGATGTGGCCAGCGGTTTACATCTTCCTGGTTACTGATGGCGTCGCGGGAGATCGGTAGAGATGGTCGTGAATACACCACTGGCATATTAACGGGCTGTGCTGCTGAATCCAGTGAAGACACTTCAAGACTCACCTGGGAGCACTGCACGAGCGAGTTTTTACCTTGTGTCGTCGTCAGCGACATACTCGTCTTGCGGCCTTGAAGGTCGAGTTGGTCGAGCAGGGCTTCGGTGCAGAATGATGTATTCGAGCCCGAATTCAAGTACGCATTCGTTTCCACCGTCTTAGATGCACCATGGCCAGATGCCTTGACGCGCACAGGAACGATGGCCAGCGCTGTCGCAGAATCTTACCTTGGCGCGTTGGGTTTGGTCGACATTCGAACGTACAAACGATATGCTTGTGTAGGGTTCTCGTCTGTCGGCGTACTGTTTCCGTCGGCTACGCTCTCTTGACTGGTTTCTACGTTTAGAGGGGGTGTTGCATCAGCGTCGCGTTCGGGCGTTCTCTCGGACCTCGGATGCAGAAACGTTGAGTGCTTTGTTTCACATTCTAGCACCTTGCAGTCACTGGGTTTGGGACACGCATTAACAAAATGTCCTGGCAGTAGACAGTTGAGGCACAGTTTGCTGTTTTTGACTACTTGTCTTCTTCGGGCTAATGATTGCTTCGGGAAACTTTCGCAGCGTGACAGCCAGTGGGCCATCTTACATAATGGGCACCACTTTTCTCTGGCTTCAGTCGAGGTTTGCTCGCCCCCTTGCGTCGCGAAACCGTTGGCATTACGGCGTGGTCGTTGATTTCCTGGGCTGGTGATTTTGTCTGACGCTCTTTTAAGTTCACCGAACACAGGATGGCTGGCTGCTCTAGCCTTCATCGTCACGAAATCTGTCTGGATTGTCCAGTTTCCCTATGTAACCAATTTCCTTCAATGTGTTGGTGCAACTCACCAGCTGGATGGAGAATCTCTGCGGCTTCTTGCCGTCCTCTGTTCTGATGGGGGTCCCGTCAATGAGTTTCTGTACGTGCGCGGCGGCGATCTTGTATTTCTGACCGTATCGCTCCTTAAGCAAGCGTCGCGCTTCTCTTTACCCCTCCTCTGACTGCATGGGCAGAAAACTTCGCATCAATTCCTGCACGCTTCCGGAAGTGTGCTGCACTAAAAAGTAGAGTCTTGCGCTGGGGTCGTTTGCCTTGCGCTCTACCAGATGTTCAAACCCACGCAAAAAGTCGCAGTAACCTAAGGGATCGCCGTTAAACGTCTGCAAACTGGGTCGTGGTAAGGTAAGCGCCATTACGCTTTCTTGTTGCTGTTCGACCAGCTGCTGTAGCACCCCATCTTGAAGTTCTTGCGTCGTCATTAGCGCTTGAAACGATTCCTCGCGGAACTTATCCAATTGAGGAAGGTCTTTGACGTACGAGCGTTTGCAGCCCTGCGGCGTAACAGCGCGTCATTCGGGGGCTCCAGGGTTGAGTGTTTGACGTCCAGACATGTCTACGGCAGCGGGCTTTGCCTCGGGACTTGAAGAAACCTTTGGAGCATTTTCGCGTCCTTGATCGGCGAGGTTTAACTTGCGCTGGACCGGTGGCGAGCTATGTAAAACACTTTTGCCATTACGACTGCGTATTTCCTCGATTTCGCTTTCTTCGTAGGCTCTTTGTTCAGCTTCGGCGACCGCTAACTCAGTCCTAAGTTCTTTGACTTAGTTTAAGTTCTTCGAGTTCGAGCTCTTGCCTTTCTTGGATAGACCAGCTTTAGCTTAAAGCGCTGCTATCTTGGCTGTCGCTCTTGCTTTCGCGCTTGCTGAGTTTCTTGCGAGCTGGTCTCAGACTTAGCGCGCGAGGAGGTATACGATGCCACGTTGCTAGCTGAGTGCAATGCATTGTTGTTTGAGCCACGATTGCATTTGTGTTTCTATGGCGCGCACTTGTTCTAACACGGTATGAAAATAGCTGGCAGAGTGACCCAAATCGTCTTCATTCGTCAATTGTTTGTTGTATGTCTCGTGAGCAGCCTTAAATTCGCTTGTAGCATGTTGTAATTCTGTTGACATTTCCTTGACAACGTCAACATTGTCGCTTGAAAGCATCGACTCGAAATCCGATTCACTTTGCGCGTTACGTTGGCCTTTGCGCTGCTACGAGCCTTCTTTAGGTCGTCGATTGCTATAGATTGTTCCATTGCGAATTGAAGGTTCGCGATAGACAATGTTTTTGGCTGAGGACGCGTTTATCGCCGCGCCGTGATGAGATTTGAACCAGATTGTTTACAACGCGTCGCATACAATGCTAGTGGGATACTATTACTGTTGAAGCACTATAGAGCGTTGATTCTGACGATGCAAACGAGTAGAATTCGAACTAAATTCGAACTAATGTAACTCCCCTTTCAAAAAGCTACGCTGCTTTGGTGTGCCGTTAACGCCAATAAAAATGCAATCAATCAGATGAAGCTCCGTATATCTCTCGTTTATATGTATCTCCGTTCATTTATGAAATAATAACTTTTTATTGACCGAACACGAGGTCTTTACCGAGAAATATCGGACCGAGGTCTTTTGAATAGACCGAGCTCGAAGAGTACAAAAAGATCGAGGTCCGATATTTCTCGGTAAAGACCCAGCAAGCAAGGCTAATAAGAAATCATTATATGGCATAAGGCATGTATTTGCACTTGAAAAAAACAATAAATGCATGAATTCGCATTAGTAGCCTGGTAAGCATTTGATAAAACATTTTACTTAAACTGTCTGGAATTAAAAGGAATTCATTTTTCTCTTGAGCATTTCTTTGTGCCTTTTTTATTCAGAATTTCTGTGTTTTCATCTCGTAATGCATGGTCGCTGGCCATTACGGTAAAGTAACGGTCCATTACGGAAAAGTAATGGGAAAGTAACGGACAGCTGAAAATTACGGAAAAGTAATGGGAAAGTAATGGACCGCTGAAAATTGTTCTCAGCCAATCACTTCCATTTCACCGGAAGTGACGCTTGCCTTATAATAAAAATTTATATTGTCATACTTCAATGATTATGACTTTCATCGTTGATAAAACATATCGTTGACTAAAACGCGCAAATTTTTTGCAACCAGGATGTGTATTAAGTTCTGGAATTGATTCATGTTTTTCGTTCTAATGAACCAAAACAACCCAGAATTTTGTGACAAAAAACCCTAAATTTCCCTCACAGCCGAATTGGGTTTTTTTTTCAGCCACAACCTACTTTGACACGTTCTTAAGAGTAGCAGCGCTCGAATGTTTATTTTACGTCAGAATTACAACTTAAACTGTTTACGAAGAAAAACTCAAACCTTTTAATCGCCAATATACGAATGAAAAAGCATATAATATAGTTTAAGCAACATATTTACGAGTCTATTATCATTTATAAATCATTCACTTTTACTAAAGAACGAAGCAGAGTAAGATAGCGATCTTTTTAACGAGCTGAAGAAAAAAATTACACCTGTCACAATACTTTGGATTTTTTTCAAGTTAGCGGGTCTCCCTCGTTTTATCTCATTATCATTGAACGTTATTTCTAGTTAACTCGCACACTTACAAATAAATCTCACTTCACCGAGAGATTTTATTAATAATAATCTAACATTAACTCTGATGTCATTATACTCGAGTTATAAAACGATTGTATATTTCGGAATATTCATTCTTGTGTTTTTAACAGAATATATAATTATACATTGCGCGAAGTTGTAAACCAGAAACTTTTGCAACATTTGTCAGAGTTTTCTATGATTGATGTAAATTTCAAGTGCATACTATAAGAATAACTTCACGAACTCGACTTTAACATATGACTTTCCTCCTTTTAATGTAGAAACTAAACGAAATATGCTTGTGCGTTGTGCTTCTGCAGAATCAACCGAGAGTGCCTTTATAGGAATTACGTAAGAATTAGAGCGATCTCGCAACAGTCAGTCTTTAAACATGCATGTCGTAGAGATTGCGTGTTCAAGAAACCCCCAGTAGTTGGATCACAACAATTCTATTTCTCGCAAACGGAGGGCTCGTAAACTTTTACCGCTGTATGCGATCAAGCAGAATCACAATCAAACTTGCATTTCATGCCAAGCGCAATTCTATATGCACAACGGCAACGCGCGATATGGATATCAATTATAAATTGTGCTCGAGAAATATACCCGCATGTTTGTATATAAGAATTTATTGTAAACAATTAAGTCGATGAAACTGCAATACTTGACCTTTTATGTTTTTTAAAGTATCTTCAAAACAATATATTCAGATTCAAAAATACTTTACATATTCAATGACTATAACAATTGCAATGCATATCAATGATAAAATTTATCGCGGAGTAAAAAGCACAATTTATGACAAACGGGACAGAAAGTAATTCAGTCCTGTGTCGCTTCAAAGCGTTTTCGTTCCAATGAACCTAAACAAGCCAGATATATTCTACATATTCTGCTACAAGGTCAGTGTTTAGTTTCCTTCCGAGCCAGAAAAAATATTTCTTGCTCAAAAGCGATATCGGCTCTAGATACAGGCCAAGTTGTATAGAATAGCAGTATTTTTTAGTTAATGATATACCGGCAACAATATATTCCCTTATCCCCACTTAGACGAGGGCGCAGAAATAATAATATATTAAACACGTTTTTATTACAATGCTTTGGTAACGCACGTTTGGTAACCGCCAGCATACGAATACAATTGCGTTTATAGTTTTCATGATTACAACCTCGTACCCAGGGTCCCCGCGTTTAAAGTTCTGGTGGGCACGAGGTTGTCATGATTAAAGCAACTTAACTCCGAGCCTATATAGATTAAAATCAGATACTTTTGTAACAAAACTAAAAAAATGGGAAATGTCACCACCATGACACGCCGCACCACACCACACCACACCACACGACACCATACCACACCATACCATACAATACCATACCACACACCACGCCATACCACACCACACCACACCACACCCACCATACATACCATACCATACCATACCATACCATACCATACCACACACCACGCCAGACCACACCACACTACACCATACCATACCATACCATACCATACCACACACCACGCAACGTCACGCCACACCACACCATGCCACGCCATGCCACACCACACCACACCACACCATACCATACCATACCATACCATACCATACCATACCATACTATACACCCCACCATACCACACCACACACCACCACACCACACACCACACCACACCACACAATACTATACCATACCACACACCACGCCACGCCACGCCACACCACACCACGCCACGCCCTGCCGCACCACACCACACCACACCACACCACAACACACCATACCATACTATACACCTCACCACACCACAACACACCACCACACCACACCACACAGCACACCACACCCCACCATACCACACCACCACACCACACCATATCATACCATACCACACCACACCACACCACACCATACCATACACCCCACCATACCACACCACACCACATCACATCACCCCACACTACACCACACCATACCATACCACACCACACCAAACCACACCACACCACACCACACCACCAACACCACAACACCACACCACACCACACCACACCACACCAGACCATACCATACCATACCATACCATACAATACCATACCATACCATACCATACCATACCATACCATACCATACCATACCATACCATACCATACCATACCATACCATAGCATACCATACATACCATACCATACCATACCATACCACACCACACCACACCACACTACACGCACCACACCACACATACCATACCATACCATACCATACCATACCATACATATCATACCATACCATACCATACCATACCACACACCACACCACACCACGCCACGCCACGCCACACCACACCACACCACACCACACCATGCCGCACCACACCACCACACCACACCACACCACCGTACGATACACCCACCTACCACACCCCACCATACCCACACCACACACCACCACACCCATCAGATCACACCACACCACACCGATCACACCATACCACACACACACCACACCCACACACCAACACCCACACACACATACCATGCCATACCATACCATACCATACCATACCATACCATACCATACCATACCATACCATACCATACCATCCATACCATACCATACAGCCATACCATACCATAATACCATACCATACCATACCATAACCATACCATACCATACCATACCATACCAACCATACCATACCAACCATACCATATACCATACCATACCATACCATACCATACCATACCATACCATACCATACCATACCATACCATACCATACCATAC
>NW_021163828.1:0-22245 GCF_004324835.1 Dendronephthya gigantea | reverse complement strand
AAACGTGGAACTTGCCTCGATTTGCTAAATCAGGTGTAATATTTATTAAAACCTAAACGTATAAACCCATGCAAGCCCATTTGTACTTCTTCGAATTTAAATTAATATACCGATTCTTGAGCTCATCAATAACACTTTAAATTGAAATAGCCACGTAGTCTAACAGGATCTCTCTAGTTTAAAGTGGTCTCCGCCCATTGCAATCCGCTTGGCAAACTTGTTCGCTTCTGGCGCAAAGCCCTAAACGTAAATAGCAATGTGGCGCAATGGTGGCTACATTCGCAAAGCTGTATTTCCGAATTCACAATACAATACAAGATTAGCCAATCAAATCGACTTTTTTAAGTTTTCAGAAAATGCGATTATTCAAAATGCTTCTTTCCGGTCACGAAAGCATATATACATCCCCACGCGTCGAAAAAGACGACAAGACACTGCTTTTGGTCTACATGCAATTCCTTTCATCTTTTGATTTGATTTATTATATCGATGGCGGATTAGCGCTTCTTGATTGTCGCTTTCTGCGTAAAAAAGGTAGAATGAGATAAACGAAAGAACTATTGCCCTCAACAACTCTTAACACATTGTGCTGGAACGTCACAGCCTATATAACAGGTTCACTGTCTAAAGATTAGATCCTGGGAGTGGTAAAGCTGTGTAATGGTATTTAATCGGAGATTATGTTTGATAGGGTTTTCATCTCGTAAATGATACATTTTCCAAAATATTTGAAAAAAAATAGGAGAATATGCTAAAAATTCGATCAGAAGTCGTGGTGAATATTGCATTTTTCTTTAGTATTCATAGTGTCTTTTCAATTGACCGCGCACTCTTGCATTGGCGATTTGCTGCAAAGGTATATATATATATATATATATATATTATATATATATTATAATATATATATATATATATAAAGATAAAATAAAATAAACTTGGTTTACTTCATAAGATTTTATTCACTACAAACTTGTTTCGTATGACAAGCAACGCTTGCCACACTCATCAGGTGAATTTAAATGCCATTTAAATTCACCTGATGAGTGTGGCAAGCGTTGCTTGTCATACGAAACAAGTTTGTAGTGAATAAAATCTTATGAAGTAAACCAAGTTTATTTTATTTTATCTTTATACTAGCTCTATACTTTGGTATATCGAGCACTCTACTCATATATGATTCTAAATACATATTTGATATATATATATATATATATATATATATATATATATATATATATATATATATATATATATATATATATATATATAGCCTTTGACAATAGGTCAAAAAGCGGAAGTTGCGGGCGTGTTGAAATTAACAGTGTCCGTTTTTATGTTAGCTGGCAGCTGCGCAGAGTGCACAGGCAAATAGAGGTGCAGCTCAACCTAGCACCCCATATCATAGGCCAGGGCACGCGCGCTTGCTCAGCTTAGCAATAGATCTGTGCAAAGCCGGCACTAAAAATACTTCAGGAGCTAAAATCTATATAGACATATTAATTGACCTGCAAAAATTTCTAGATGCTGATTAGCTAAGAATTGTAATTTTCTTCAATACATTACACCTAAACGAGACTGAACAGTTTTCCTGTGTATTAAGCTTATAAAAAAGCCTACTACATCTTATATAAGCTGTATCCATGCCGATCTTGTTTGTCTGGAAAATATAGTTTAAGTTTCTGTGAAGCCGCTCATTTCCCGAAGTAGATACTTGAGCTGAGATATGACTTAAACAACCATTAGTT
Source organism: Dendronephthya gigantea (assembly GCF_004324835.1). Lineage (NCBI taxonomy): Eukaryota > Metazoa > Cnidaria > Anthozoa > Malacalcyonacea > Nephtheidae > Dendronephthya > Dendronephthya gigantea. Next base: position 20,500 of record NW_021163828.1, on the reverse strand, counting down.
ATGTGCACTTTTTGATGTTATGTATAGCATTCATTGCCTCTTTATTGAGAATACAACTTCCATTCCACATAAGACCAGAAAACTTTCTCTGGAAACTGTCAATATTGGAAAGCATAGTTTGAATGTCAGTGGTTGCACAATGGCGAGTACTGCCGAGATCATTTGGAGCACGAAAAATTAAACCGTATACGCTTAACGCTTTACAAATATCCGTTTTCAATCTCGCAACCATTGGGATCGTCTTAACAAATCGCTGTACCGCATGAAAAAGATCTAATTTAACAGTTACATCTGGAAAAATCTGTTTAAATAACCCTTTCCATTTACAACAGTTATCTATGATTATGCCTTGTAACGTTGTCCCTGCTTTTTCATAACGATTTTTAATTCCTCAAAAATTCCACTCACTTCCTTAAAAGATTCCCCTCTGGTGAATCGCCAATGAAGAACTTTCGAATCTCTCCCTAACACACAGAACAAGCATTTTCGAACTTTTATCCATTTACCATCAGTTTTCCTATTGAAACCAATGTTCCCAGCACTCTTGAAGGTATGGTCGCAAGAGATCCAATCTGCTGTTCGAGTAATCATATCGTTATAAAACACGTTGTCAAACTTGAAAAAATAAGATATAAATGCCGACCTTAAAACCTTTTCATGTGGGAAAGGAAACGCACCTTGTTCGAAATCAGGGAAACTCAGTTGTTCCTCAGAGTTGTGTGCAACTTCAAATTCAAATCTATGTCGCATGCGGCAATATGATTGAAAATACTGTTCACGTACAAAACTTTCGATTGAGTGAAAACCCATTCCATTATCCACCAACGCTAATATTTGTGTATAAGCATGTTAACAGTAAAACCAGCCCGATTTGTGGGAATCGAAGGAATGGTACATATACTGAAGATGGTATTGCCGAGACAACTGATGGATGATGTGCAGGAATTTGGTGATTGTTCGGACAAATATAAATGTGTGAAACCAATGGCAATACCAAAGAGTCGCTACAGTCGTATAAAATTCGGGAATGATATGCGGCTTGAGACCACGTATTATCTGCATACATTCCCGATCGCCGTAAACTGCAAACTAAACCAGAGTCCAAACAGAAAGGACATCAAAGAAGATCACTCATTTCGGGATATTGACGAAGAATATCCCAAATCAATATTGCAGACGACGTAAAGCATTCTATCAACTGAGAGTCCAGTGCATGCTTATTAATTTTCTGACCGTTTCCATACTGACAATCTTCTTCAAAAAGCCTTATTGCTTTCTTGATTTTTTTTTTTTCAATGCTGGATATATGAATATATTCACATGGACCAGGAACTGCGTAACCGAGTTTAATTTTTGAACTGCATTGTATTTATAACAAGTACGATCGTACTATAGTGGACCAGGAACTGCGTGACCGAGTTTCTGAACTGCATTGTATTTACAAAAATAGAGGGGACAATGTATTTCTAATCGTTTGCGTATTCTTATATATAGGCTGAATATTAATGATATATAGGCTGAATATTAATGATATGTATATATTATTTGCTGCACATATAGTCAAGAATAGCTTGTAACTTGCTTCAACGGTCAAAAGTAAAAATTCGAACTCCGTCAATGCGGAATATTGCTTAGAATAATTGTGCCAAGTTTCATTCCGATCAAACAAGTAATGATAGAGCCTTAGGGTTTTTTTAAAGAGCGTCGCCCCCTAACAACAACTACAAGAAGAAGAAGAAGATTAGCAGCGGTTAGGGACCAGTTCCTGGTCCAACAATGGAGAGAACAATGTATTTCTAATCGTTTCCGTTTACTTATATATAGGCTGAATATTAATGATATGTATATATTATTTGCTGGAAATATATCAAGAATTGCTTGTAACTTGCTTCAAAGGTCAAAAGTAAAAATTCGAACTCCGTCAATCGATGCGATGCCTATCCGAGAAATTTATCATCATATGTCATCCTGAATTAAACTCTTTGAACAAGCGTAATGAGTAATGATCTTGTTTCCACATGCCGGCATCGAAAGAAGTTTTTGCTAAGTAACACCTAGTAACCGACTACATGTAATATGACCTAATTAATTATTCGTCTCTTTTATATAGTCGTTGTGCTGTTGCAATCATATATTATTTACCTGATGAGTGTCAGGTCTTACCTGACGAGAAAGCACTCACTTTGGAGTGTTTTCGAAACAAATTTGTAGTTTTTATGTGTAAATAGCCTTCTTAAACGTTGTATATATATATATATATATATATATATATATATATATATATATATATATATATATATATATATAATATATATATATTTATATACAGGGTGTATCAAAAAAATGTCCCAAATGTAAAATTTCCGTTTTTCAGGATATTTTGCAGAATTTGGGAAATTTTTGTGTTCCTAGAGATAGTTAAGACTTATTTGGTATACCTAGGCCAAGTTATGTTAAAAATTATGTTACCGGGGGGTGGTTCCTTTCCACTGATATTGAGAGGGCTTGCGCGCAAAAAATGTGAAGCTGAAATTGAGATATTATTTAGCTGTCTAAAAGTAGGAAAGCTTTTTTTAAAATAAACTGTCAAAGTTTCAGGAAAAATAATGCAAACTGGGAGCAACGCGCGACCCCTAAAAGTGACAAATATTTCATTGCGCGCAATGGATTAAATGCATGGTTGATTTTAGCGTGACCGATCTCATGCAAGGCTGGGCAAATTAATAAATTAAAGTGATAAACTGAACAAGAAGACGAAGCGATTTAATAACAAGATTTTTATTCGTGATGTTAATCCTCAACATTTCCACCATTTCTTTCTAAGCAAACTGCGGCTCGTCTGAGCATGGTAAACACTGAACGGCGAACCACTTTTGTCTGTTCTGCCTCCTATTATCCATTTCGTTCGAAATTCTTTCTTGCAAATCGCCTACGCTACCATCGGCAAATCTAGGCGAATGGACAGACAAATGGTTCGATGTTCAATGTTTAGTATGCTCAGACAAGCCGCAGTTTGCTTAGAATGAAATGGTGGACATGCTGAGGATTAACATCACGAATAAATCGCTTTGTTTTTGTGTTCAGTTTCTCCCTTTAATTTATTCATTTGCCCAGCCTTACATGAGATCGGTCACGCTAAAATCAACGATGCATTTAATCCACTGCGCGCAATTAAATATTTGTCACCTTTAGGGGTCGCGCGTTGCTCCCAGTATGCATTATTTTTCCTGAAACTTTGACAGTTTATTAAAAAGCTTTCCTACTTTTATACAACTAAATAATATCTCAATTTCAGCTTCACATTTTTGCGCGCAAGCCCTCTCAATATCAGTGGAAAGGAACCATTCCCCCGGTAACGTAATTTTGTTAATGATAAACCCAACTTGGCCTAGGTATACCAGATAAGTCTTAACTATCTCTAGGAACACAAAAATTTGCCAAGTTCTGCAAAATATCCTGAAAAACGGAAATTTTACATTTGGGACTTTTTTTTGATACACCTTGTATATATATATATATATATATATATATATATATTATATATATATATATATATATATATTATATATATATATATATACACCCATTGGCAAAAACGTTGGCCGCAGAAAGATAGATAGATAGATACTCGAAATCTAATTAGAATTGCATATGTTGTGTAATATGATTGAAATCCCATGCAAATGTAATCATATGCAATTCTAATCCGACTTCGAGTATCTATCTATCTATCCATCTGCGGCCAACGTTTTTGCAAATGTGCAAATATATATATATATATATATATATATATATATATATATATATATATATATATATATATATATGTGATATAGTATGATACGGTATGATATTGTATGATACTATATGATGTTATATTATACGATATGATATAATATGATGCTATATGATACGATATGATACAGTATGATATAGTATGATGCTATATGATACAGTATGATGCTATATGATACGATATGATACAGTATGATATAGTATGATGCTATATGATACAGTATGATATAGTACGATACTATATGATGCTATATTATATGATATGATATAATATTATGTTATATGATACGATATGATACAGTATGATATAGTATGATGCTATATTATATGATATGATATAATATTATGCTATATGATACGATATGAAACAGTATGATATAGTACGCTGCTATGTGATACGGTATGATATTGTATGATACTATATGATGCTATATTATATGATATGATATAATTATGCCATATGATACGATATGATACAGTATGATATGAATATATTCTCACCGTTCGCCCCGCTGCACAATACCATAGCTGAAAATAAACTAAGAATGGGGACAAAATGATTTTCAGCTAAGAGTAAAGTGCGGCGAGGAGACGGTGTCGCAGCCGAGGGGAGGTGGGTGGGACGAAAATTCCTTCCTGTATATGCAGCCAGGTCGTCTTCGTGGCAAAATGTAAAAATTTGCTGTTTTCCCGGTCTTTTATACCAACCGCGTGTTTATTCATGCGATTACTCTGATGCTGCTTATATTTGCATTAAGTTTTAACGCATTAATATGGTATTGTTTAGCGAAGCGCCCAGTGAGAATATAGTATGATGCTATATGATACAGTATGATATAGTATGATGCAATATGATACAGTGTGACACGGTATGATACGGTATGATATAGTACAATACTATATGATGCAATATGATGCTATATGATACGGTATGATATAGTATGATGCTTAATGATATGATATGATACAATAGATGTTTAAAAAAGGGTGTTGTATTTATATTGGTGTGTACTGAACATGGAATTAGTACCGCGACTTTGATTCAGGAAATGTTCGGGATACTTGGGTGTAATATACGACATATATAGCAGATTCAGTAGTTTTATACCGGTATTGAAATGAAGTTTCCAGCATTTTTGCTATGCAAGCAGCTTCAACAAGGAAGCTTTGAGTGACTTTTAACGACGTTTTTCGCAAATTTTCATAGTTTTTCAAAAGTAAATTAGTCAGAGAAGATTAGACAACAATTAAACGGAAAAGCATTCGACAATTTGCGAATTTTTATAGCATTCTGCTCTTGGAATTTACAAATAAATTAGAACAACTTTATTTACACGCATCAAAATCAACGAGCGTGTTGTTTCTAGTCAAGTTATATAAAATAGTTACTACACAATCCTTTTTCAGCATAACCTTTGTTTTGTATTAACTACAAGTATAATACACGCGTTTTCTCAACAAAACTATTTACAAAATCTCAGTTTCTTGAAAAAGTTAATTACCAAACGCCTTTATCTTATCATCAATCCACTAAAAAGATAATTAGAGTACATCTATTTAATACGTGATTTGCAACGTACAACTACTGTATATGTTAAAATATTAAACACGCATACCAAAGTTTGATATCAGCCTGATGTTTTAACCTCCAAAAGCGTTGCTGCAGCATGGGAGGGAGAACACGATCCAGATTTTTACCGAGGGGTTTTTCCTGGTTTTCGTGTCCGGCTCAGCAACTTCTCTTTCTTCTTGCAATTGAATTTTGGTAACTCTTCCATTGTGATGATCTTTCTTTCTTTGACCTGAAAAGGAAACCAAACTTGGCAGACAACAAGGCCTGGAATTTTACAAATAAGGAAAGAACGCATTATCCTACAGCCTTACTAACCCTATACACTGATGCTACTCCTCTCCTTTATAATAAACTAACTTGCAGTTAAAACTATGTAATACAGAAACAACATACTGCATATCTTAAATCAATGTCAACCAAATATCAATATATGTGCATTTAACAATAAAATCTTCGATATTTCTAGCGAGATTACGTGACCCTTGTCCCCTATGCATGCCCTAAATTGTGGGGAATTATGAGCACCTTAAAAGTTTAGGACACAAATAAAATGTTAAACTTAACTCTTTCAATTGGACAGCTAATATCACAACTCATCATCTTCGTCATCTCCGAAATCCAGATCCAGTTCATCATCGTCATCAGATTGAGCCAGGCCATAACTGCTATTATCGTCATTACCATCTTCAACACCTGCATTCTGGCAATCACCAGACTATACTGTATATAGTAATAGAATAAAGAGTGAAACTTTTCTATTTTTGCCTCTTCCAAATTCTCATAAAAAAATGAGTCCTTACCTTTAAGCCTCCATCTTCAAAGATCTTTGACATGGCAGAAGGTAACACACGATGGTGTGAAACTCACCAAGGCGAACAACAAACCGATTTAAGAATGTCTCTTCTTTCCAGCGAACATGTTGTACTTTAGCATAAACAGCTTCATCAAAAACTAACACAGCATATCTCAGCTCTAATTTATCTGCAATCTCAGTACTCCGTGTGAGGATTGTGTTGATGGTTGAATATTCTGTTGGGGATGCATCAATGACTGGTAAATATCCAACTCTGGATACATCAGGTATTTCATTACTACAAAGCATGGTGTTAAATCCAGTCCATCCTAGCAATACTTCCTCATTTGAAGAACATATATACTTTACTAAAATATATGCTAAGTCCAGTTTATAAGCATTAATTGTGGGATCTTCTTTGAACAAAAGTTCTAGACATTCAGGAACCAGATCAATAGTTTGAAATTCTGGTGTCATCTTTACTCCCATACTGTAAGGCACAATGTCAGTTAAAGGCATTTTTACTGTACGCTGTGTCTTTTTAATAGCAGTTGATGGGTGTTCTGATTAATTCAATGGTGTTTGAACTGAGACTCTTTGTGTAATGATAGCATTGAATGAAGTCGATTATCGACTGTCGATTCTAAGTGCTTTATCGTCAAAATATATCATCACTCGTATCTGAGTTGAGGCGTGACCACATTATTTTCCACTACAAATTGCTATTTTATTCATCATAATCATATGCATGATTTTAGGGCTGATATGTCTCGTGTGTACACGAGATAAAAATCATAGCTCTGGGGGCGGTTGTATCAAGCCCGTTTAGCTTAAGCGGTGGATAAGTTCAAAATAGAAAGCGAGTCTGCCGTTTTATTCATTAAGCGAACAAAATGTTTTTGACCTTAATACAAAGCATAATATTCAAGTTAACTCATTCAAGAGTGTTATTTAATTTTGACTTACCCACCGTTTAAGTTAAACGGGCTTGATACAACCGGCCCCAGGTGGGGTAAGCTCTCCCTATATATATATATTTAAATTCGCTTGATTACATTTTGTCTCCTAAACTATTGTTAATGTTATATTTCTTTAAGTTAAACTAGTGCGGGACTACGATTTTTGATGCCGTGGACAGGAACGAAAAACCTCAGCACGAATTCCCCAATTTTTGCGCCGGATCGGGCGAGGATAGGTTATGAGAAACATAAAATTGGAAGCAAACCCCCTCTTTGCTTTTTGTTTCTCGCCTTTCTTCTTCCCTCCATCACTTGACTCTCTTGCCGCCAGGCGCCTGGTAACTTTTTGCATCTGCTCCACTTTTTTCAAGCTCCCTTTTTCCCTGCCTTCCCTGTGCACCTGCTCACTCTACCTTATCCCGCTTACTCCTCCTTCTTGCTTCATCGTTTTTATCGCCAGCTCTCCTCTCAGAACCGTACATAATTATAGCGGAGTGTGGGGGTTTCGATATCATTCATCTGGAATAGTAAATTTTTTATATATTTATTTAAAATAGTTTCAAATTTAAAATAAATTCAGTGCATAATATTCAAGTTGACTCATTCAAGAGAGATGTAAGAATGTTATTTAATTTTGACTTGTTCACCGTTTAAGCAAAACGGGCTTGATACAATCGGGGCCTGTTTTTGTGTAGTATACGTAGCTTGAAGATCAGTTTATCACAACAATGATAGATATTTAAATAATTCATTTCAAGATAAAACACAAACAAGACAAACTATATTTTGATATAGTTTAACTACCCTCTCTATTCATTTCAAAATTATACAGCTGTAAATATAGGTGATATAAAATTATGTATATAAAAATATATATCTATCTATCTATCTGCGGCCAACGTTTTTGCAAATGCAATATATACATATATACATATATATATATATATATATATATATTATATATATATATATATATATATATATATATATATATATATATATAAAATATATATAATAATATATATATATATATATATATATATTAATATATATATATATATATATATATATACAGTCACTGCTGAAAAGGTTGTCCATCGTATATACCATTATATGTATCACGTGACTAATTGGTATGCATCAACACGCGTGTGTTTTGTCGGGTAGTTTGCGTGTTTACTTTGGTCCCGATAAAAAGTGCTCTCGTTACTGCAATAATACGGCAATTACTGCAATAGCCAAGTATCTGCCTCGTAATAATGATTTTCAATGCATGATAACAACAATGGTTGATGGCATTAAATTGGGTTGTGGATACTGGTACTGGTTGTTTAAGTTCGTGCAAAGTTTGCAGTTCAGTAATAGGGCATCTTCGTTCATGTACTGCACTATCGTCTTAGCTGGCTGCATTATGTTATTCGTCGTCTGCCGATTGATTTGAATTGCTCTTGTGAAACAGATCGACGTGTGACACAGTCACACAGTGATATTATGTTCATGTTTTGTATAATACCTTGATTATAATCGCATATACCAAGTATAGAACACGGGGCTTCCTGCGTTTATATGCGGCAAATGCTAGAGATAGTCGAACGTGTTCACATTTCAAATAATCGTTAATCAGTTGTAGAATCATTTTGCACCTTGGCGAATAAAATCAGCGCTTCCCGCTCTACAACCGTACCGTATACATATGGCAAAGCTTACAAATTGAAGCTTCCGTTATACGCCTTATTACGTAAATTTTTGCGAAGGATCACCGATCATCCGTTTTGTCAAGTAAACAAGCTGTATATCAAGGCGGTAATGTCCCACGAGACTTGCAAATACAGGTTACGCCGCTGCATGAGACGTTTGTCCATGATACGGAAAGTACTGAGTTGTTTTCATGATGGATTCAAACGTTGAGTCAGAATCAGTGATTCCTGTTCTCGAAGCTCGTGTATTGGACATTAACAAGAAAACCAGTTTTCGTCTTCAATTTCAGCCGTACTTTACCGTGCCAAATCAGGTCGTGCTAAGCTATGTAACCTTTGCCATATATATACGGTACGGTTGTAGAGCGGGAAGCGCTGATTTTATTCGCCAAGGTGCAAAATGATTCTACAAATGGTTAACAATTATTTGAAATATGAACACGTTCGACTATCTCTAGTACTTGCCGCATATAAACGCAGGAAGCCCCGTGTTCTATACTTGGTATATGCGATTATATAATCAAGGTATTATACAAAACATGCACATAATATCACGGTGTGACTGTGTCACAGGGCGACTGTTTCACAAGAGCAATTCAAATCAATCGGCAGACGACGAATAACATAATGCAGCCAGCTAAGACGATAGTGCAGTACATGAACGAAGATGCCCTATTACTGAACTGCAAACTTTGCACGCACTTAAACAACCAGTACCAGTATCCACAACCCAATTTAATGCCATCAACCATTGTTGTTATCATGCATTGAAAATCATTATTAGGAGGCAGATACTTGGCTATTGCAGTGATGCCGTATTATTGCAGTTACGAGAGCACTTTGTTATCGGGACCAGAGTAAACACGCAAACTACCCGACAAAACACACGCGTTTTGATGCATACCAATTAGTCACGTGATACATATTGGTATATACGATGGACAACCTTTTCAGCAGTGACTGTATATATATATATATATATATAACAAAAATATATATATATTAATATATTAATATATATATAATATATATATATATATATATTTATATATATATAATTATAATATATATATTATATTATATATATATATAATTATATATATATATACATATATACATATGTTTTGGTTGTGTTGTATCTTGAAATGAATTATTTAAATATCTATATATATATATATATATATATATATATATATTTTATTATTATTTATTATTATATTTAACATATTTATGCACGGTAGCCTTTCAGTGACCTGTTTTTCAAAGGGCCGTGCTCCACACGCATGCAATAAAAATCTAAAAATATTTCAAAATCATGCAAGTCCTAAGCTTAATATATATATTCATGCATTATATACAAAGTGACAATTGCCAAAATGCTACAATATGTCTCCGCTACAAATAAATTTAGCACGGTTGTTCGGAGTTTTTCATTTCGTGTCTTTGACTTAATTGTTTGAATGAATTCAATGAAAGAGACTCATAATTGTCAAGAATTTCACGAGGAAGATTATTCCAAGCTACTGCTCCGCGATACGAGAAACTATTTTTAAGAAAGTTAGTGTTTGGCTTTGGTAAAGTGAGTTTCCGATCGTTGCTTCTCAGAGTATAGCAAGTATTTTGACAGGTATTAAACAGTTCAATTAAATATGTTGGTGTCATTCCTCGTATTGCCTTAAATGTTATTTGTTCGTCGCGTCGTTTTAGGATGTGCCCGATTGGTTCCCATTGTAGTGTTTTAAAAATCTCTGCACTTCTAATGTCAAAATTTGAATTTGTGATAACCCTAGCGGCTCTTTTTTGTAGTTTTTGGAGTTTGTCAATATGTGTGGTGTTTCCGTGTGCCACACTGTCGAACAATAAGTAAAATGGGGTAAAACTAGGGAGTTATACATCGTCTTAAGGGCGTTGTCAGTCATGTAGTTTTTTGCTCTTCTCAGTAAAGCTGTATTTTTAGAAATTTTTTTGCATTGCGCATCAATATGGTCATGCTATTTAAGGTTTTTGTCAACAATTACGCCTAAGAATTTTTTGTTATCAACCCTTATATAACCTTTTGTTCGGCAATAGTAATTTCAGGGTCTGATAGAATTTGGTTTAATCGTTGTCTGGATCCTGTAATCATGTATTCTGTTTTACTAATATTTAGGGTTAATTTGTTCGAAACTAGCCATTTATGAACGTTATCTAAGTCAGTGTTAATTTTGCACTCAATATCTACCGCTGATTTACCATAGCAGAAAAGGTTAGTATCGTCCGCAAACATGGATGGTTTTGTGGAGGTTAAGCAATTTGGCAAGTCATTGATGTACAACAGGAAAAGCAAAGGTCCGAGAATCGACCCTTGGGGGACGCCACAAGTGATATTTTTCATGTCTGAGATTTCGTGGTTAATTTTGCAAGCTTGTTTTCTTTCTGTTAAGTAAGATATAAACCATGATAATGTTTTTCCCTTATTCCGTAAAGTTCTAGTTTAGAAATTAGTATTTTATGATCCACCGTGTCAAAGGCTTTCTTAAGGTCCAGAAACAGTAGACCATTAATCAAGCCCTTGTCCATGTTTACAAGACATTGGTTTATACAATGTAAAAGTGTAGTCTCTGTAGAGTGCTGGGTACGAAAGCCTGATTGATTAGGTGATAGTAATTGGTTAGCTTTTAGAAATTGGCTCAATTGTCTGTGAATTAATTTTTCGAAGATTTTTGCAACCGCTGATGTTACTGAAATGGGCTTATAGTTCCCACAATCCGTTTTTTCTCCTGATTTATAAATAGGGGTAACCTTTGTGTATTTTAATCCATCTGGGAAAATTCCTGTGTTTATTGATAGATTAATAATATAAGTCAAGGGAGTAATAATGGTTTCTCCTGCTGCTTTGAGAGGTTTATTTGAAATTTTATCAAGTCCTGCTGATTTCCCATCTTTAGCTTTCCCCAGTTCGTTTCTTAAATCTGCATTAGTAATGTTATTTAAGTTGAAAACTTCTGAGGTAGGTGTTATATAACTGAGAGGGTCAATTTCACTTGCAGGTAAGTCCTCGCTTAATTTTGAGCCAATTGTTGAAAAGTAAGTATTAAATTCTTCTGCTATATTTTTGTCTCCTATTATTTCGGCTTCACCAGTTTTTAATCCATTTATTGTAGTAGATTTTGAATTTTTGTTCAGTAATTCATTAATTGTTTTCCATCCTTCCTTACTGTTTTTGCTGTTTGCTAATTTCTGCTTATAGTATTTAGTCTTAGTGTCTTTAATAAGCTGATTTACTTGGTTTCTACAATCCTTGTATAATTCGTGATATCTTGTTGAATTGTGCTTAACTGCTTTCTTTTTTAGGAATCTCTATGGTAGCTCATTGTCTTTATTTCATTTGTCATCCAAGGATTGTATTCGCTTTTAACCTTTCGTTTTATTACTGGCGCATGGAAGTCTGCAATATTTAAGAAAGTTTCTTTCCATGCATGCCAAGCAGTGTTTGCATCAGTGTAACTATAAAGATGCATTGAATCAAATGCCTGGTTTAAATCATGCTGGAAGTTATGATTATTGAAATTTTTAAATTGCCGTGTTTCAACTATTTTGGGCTTTATTTTTGGAATACTGACTTTTCTGCATGTGTAAACAAGGCTATAGTCACTGATTCCTAAGTGTATAACCCCTGAGTCCGTTATTCTTGTGTTATCTATCTTAGTAATTATTATGTCTAATAGTGTTTTTGTTGTAGCAGTGATTCTTGTTGGGTCCTTGATGATTTGTGTAAGTTGATATTCATTAATTAAGTCACTTAATTTTTTTGTGTGCTCATTAGGTTCGGTTGCAAGAAAGTTACAATTGAAGTCACCTGCTATGATTATTTCTTTGTCTTCATTGTCGGCTTTTTGTAAAAATTCTTCAAAAGAATGAAGTAACTCAATGTTTGCATTTGGAGGGCGGTACCATGTTGATATTAGAACTGGTTTACTATTTGGCTTATTGATTTCAATGCAAATTGCCTCTACATTATTTGGTAATAAGTCATTGCGATCTTTGTATGGAATGGTATTTCTCACGTAAAGTGCAACTCCTCCTCCGTTTCGGTTTCTGTCCTTCCTTATTAAGTCATAACATGTCATCTTAACTTCGTCACTGTGTACCGTATTGTCAAGTCTAGTCTCATTGATGCTTAATACATCAAAAGGTTGATTTTGTATAAAGATCCTTAGTTCATCTGCATGCTTGACTAGGCTTGCGATATTTAAGTGTCCAATTTTGAAACCTTTTAGTTTTGGATAATTTGTGCTATTTATTTGTATCGGTATTTGTGCATTTGGCTGTGTGTTATATTGTTCTGGATCTGGCATAGTTGTCTTATTTATGTTTTGCGCAGATGTGATATTACCAGGCGTAATATTTAGTCAATGATTATTGTTGATAAGTAATTGTTTAATGTTTTTTGCCAAAGTTGCAGTTCCTTTTTTATTTAAGTGGAGTCCTTAGTTATTTAATAGATTCCTCCCGATGTTGTTATTCGTTACAAGGCCCCACTTATTTTTCTCACATAATTTAGCTAGACCACTATTGACTATAATTTATTTACCTTGTCTGCTAAGTTCTGGTCATCTTTTCTTGTGATGATTTCAGACCAAGCAATTGATATACCCTTATTCTGTTGTGTAATTATCTTTCCGAGGTCATTTATGGACTGTAGTAGCTTTTCTGGTGTTGTATTGTGAAGATCATTTGTTCCGATATGCATAATAATTTTGTCTGGCTTTGTATTCAGGGTTGGAATCACGTAGTGTTTCATTTGATCAACTCCTGCAACTGGAAATGTCTTAATGTTGACTTTTTGACTACTCAGTCCATTTTGCATTCTTCTTGTATTCAAATGTTTCAGCATAGAATCCCCTAATATGACAACTCTTGATTGATTTATTTGTGAGTCTTGTGTGCTACCTTTTACCACCTTGTGGTGAGGATTTTCTAATTCGGTTCCACAGATAGGATTATTAGAATTCCTTCGCTTCCCATCATGAAAAGATTGGCCAGGTTGTTTAGTGTGATGGTGTGTTTGACCCCTGTGCTGACTGCTTTTATTTCTTTCCGGGGGTTGATTCAGGGGAGGCATAGTTACCACTTCATCTTCATTACTTGTGTTACTTAATATGCGTGAGTGGTTGGTAGTTTGTCCTTGTTTGCCTTGTTGTTCATTAGATGGAGCATCATCATTCTCAATGTCACTTAACACCTCAAACTGGTTGCTTGTGTCGACATTTCTGATGTTTGACTGAGTTGTGGGGGCACTCTGGACTTAACCGAAGTGGGAATGGTATGCCATGCTGCGGCCTGGTTACCATCTGGATGGTTTTTCTTACTATCGTCTTGGAGGAGTTTTATTGCTGTGACTAAACTTTTTATTTCCAGCTCCTGTTCCTTTACTTTTATGCTTAAATCTGACATGATGAGTGATAGATGTTTGTCTCTTTCTCGTAGATCAATATTTTCTTTCATAACCTTGAGGTTTTCCTTCTTTAAGACTTCAAAAGCTTCTTCAAACACTGAGAGCTCATTAAGTCTTGCGTGTTTGATGTCTTTCATTTCATTAAACAGAGAATCCAATTTCCTATTGATATTTCCAATTTCACTGACTTCTTCACACATTGTGAACACAGCATCCAATTTTATGCTCATATTTTTAATAGAGTTCATTAAGTTAAGTTTAAAATCATCTGAATCTGTGATATTATCGTCTTCTTGTGATGCTTGTGATGCTTTCGAGTTAATTAAGGTCTCAGAAAATGTATTATCCATATGCAAATTTTGTTTACTCTCAATATGGCCGTCTTGTTTCAAATTTTTGGTGTTGTTTGTCAGCTCTTCTGATACTAAAGCTACGGAATTCAATTTCTCAATAATATCATCCTTACGTTTACCATTGAGGGTAATTGATTGTGTATCAGGGTACCAGCGAAGGTCTATATCCTCGGACTTGTACTGTTTCGTACCTCCTCCAGGGCAACCCCAAACACCATCAGTTATATTTAACACTTCCTCGACAAACGATTGTAAAGCCTCAAAGGATTCAGTCCATATTAGCTTCCCTCGATTATTATACGATATCCCATGTACAAGGCTGCCTCTTGTTTGCTGCTGTAGACTCATTTCGTTCATACAAAATAATTATATAATCAAAATGTTCGTCCGTGGTCGACGTTGCCCTGTGAATAGCGAGTATTTCAAGCGTAGTTTTGATAAAAAATAGGTCAGCAGATTCCTTGCTACCTTATCAGTAAATTATGGTGAGCTTAAAAGCTTTTTCGCATCAAAGATGTTCAAAATTCTCATATAATTTTCAAAAATAGGCAGAGCTAAAATTTTACATCCGCCATGTTCTGGTTCTTCCCCAGAACATGGCGGATGTAAAATTTTATATATTTATATATATATATATATATATATATATATATATATATATATAATATATATATATATATATATATATATATATATATATATATATATATATATATATTTATTGAAAGACTAGCTTAGCTACTCGGAGTTTCACGCTATAAAGCGATCATCAGGCTAATGGCAGGTCTGGTTGCTATTCTCTATATTTACATCGTGATATAAGGTGTCGAATTACGTGTCTACATTTCGTAAAGAGTTCAGAGCGTTTGTTCAGCAGTGTTCTAGTTTTGTCTTTCATGATATGGAGTTTCTCCTCAAGGCAGAGGTTGCATCTTCTTGAACCGGCTTTGTAGGCTGGGACAGTTTTCAGTAAGGACCATGAAATCGAAAAATCTTTCTTAGCTTCCTTCAGCTTCCATATGTGTTTCGACAGTTCCGTCTCCTTGGCATACTTCTTATTCGCGAAAGATTTTGCGTGATTTCGGTAGCGTGTTTTGAAAACGTCCGCAGTGACTCCGATGTACACACGTAAAAACGCACGAGTTGTGACAAGCCTGCAGCAAGCTTGTCGCAAGCTCGTTTCAACAAGCTTGTTGCAAGATTTATTCGCACCGCTTGTCCCAAGTTGTTGTGACGGACGTGTAGCAAGTTGTTGTCAGACTTGTAGCAAGTTTGTTGTGACAATGCTGTACCAAGGTTGTTGCCAACAAGCTTGCTACAAGTCTGACAACAACTTGCTACAAGCTTGTTGAACTTGAGCTGTTCCAAGCTTGTTATAACAAGGCCGTTACAAGCTTGTCGCGACAAGCTTGCTGCAAACATGGCCGCGCATTAAATCTCGCTTGAAAACACGCGTGTTTTCCCGGAGATTGTGAAACAAAGAACAAACAACACAAAGTTTGATGTAAAAATCATATTATTTTAAAAACAAATTCAAAGGTTAGCAATTAAATACAAACTTCACATTTGAAGTACCAAGATTACTAAAGGCTCAGTACAAGAACATATGTATTTTCCTTTCTGAGTATATAGCCTAATAATCAGTTCGTAAGAAAAGTTTCTTTGCATTCATATGGTAAAAATTAACTGGTGCATGAATATTCTTGTATAATACCAGTATTTCAGTCACTTGTTGAATTGACTTCGTCATCCCAAGAATCAACAGCTAGCTGCACCTCTTTCCTATAATTCACTTTGTTTGATACGACTTTTCGGCCAATTTAGCTCCAGTTTGATAATCAAATTCCTATATTAAAAGTATAATATACAATGGCTTCAGGAATCAGTTACTTTAAAAAATATGCAAATATTTTTGAGGAAACTGGTTTGCAAATACGTTGAGGAAACTCCATCCTGTCTGGTGTGGCGAGGGTCTTGCTTGCCATCCAAGTCTAATGTCAAATAAGTAATGTACAAATACTTTATTACCATAATACGTAAATATATATTATTATTTCCAATCAGAGCATGCTAAAAACATACGCACAGATATTAAAAATAGGAAATTTTGCACTTTACCGCACACCTACTCGTCATTAAAAATATTTGAATTATTGAATACAAAAAACCGGCAAAGTTTCGATTTTGATAAATATCCACAGAAACTAACAGTTCAATGTTTATAAAAAGCAATAAATTCAACAAATATTTTAAAAACTTTATAGTTTTAAAAGGCTAGCTTGTGTACTATAATAAATTGTGTTGCCGGCGTTGTGTACGCCATATCAAATATTTGGATGAATTAAACGCACATACCTTTATTAAAACGTCGAACTGTAGTATTCTTCAAACTTTTTTAAGTTGCCCGTCCGTTTTAACTGATATTTCAACGTTTATTAAACTTTTAAAGGCTTAAAAAATCAAAGGTTTTGGCACAAAGATAGCTCAATGACCAGGTGAATCAGTGAACTCTTGAAAAGAGCAGGGAAATTTGCAAATATACTGACGTATATTTCAACCAATAAGATCACTTATACATAGTTTAAACAGAGTCTGAACCAATGAGATTACTCCGTTGAAATCGTCACTTCCTCAACGGTTCAACGGTTATAGATATCCTTGAAACAAGGAAATGTTTATCTGTAATGTTTTTAAGGAATTCGGATTCTTTTCAAATCTTATTACTAAAAGAAGTTATGAACTTCGTTGCAGAGTGTTAAAGTGTTTAAAAGCTCGTTGATCTTGCTTTTGCCATTTGATGAATGGCAATGATCAATAAAATCGTATTTGGCCCAGTTCAAATTGATTTTGTTGTTATCGGAAAACTTTTGCCGTTAACAATGTCGCTACAACTTGTTGGAACTGTCTTGTTACAGCATTGTCACGCGCAGTCACAGATTAGCTATATACAGATATGAAACTTCTGTGTTTTTGCTGATTGTTTTGTGTCCCACGCGCAGCCAGCGCGTGATGACTTCCGGCGGCGAGCTTGGCAAGTGTCATGAGCAAATTTAATGAGTAAAACGCCGATTTTAAGACGAAAAATTGCTTTTTTAAAAAACCCTCGCTACCTATGGCTAATTCTGGGATAAATTCTTAAAGAGAATCGGTATATGTATCCTTCATTAATTGTGGAAAGGCAATTGAGCATATCTATAACTCAAAATTGACTTTTGAAAATCAAAAAAGCTGGTCCAATTGATGCCGAATTATATTTGCATTGGCACTATGGAATCAATGTACTCTGGCTGAATTCTTTGCAATGAAGTCCCATATCTACACGTAAATATTATTTATCTGAATTTTCAAGTTGCTAACTGTCTTTTAAATCTGTTTTTTTAAAATAATATCAAAGCATAGAGTTTTTGATTGCTAATTTTAAACCCGAAACTCAAAACATAATATGGCCATGTCTTTATTTTTGTTTTCAGAATTTCGCTAAAAAGACCCGTGTATGGTCATAATAATCGCGCATAAGCAGCCATTTGTAAACTTTGTGTGAAAAATAGTCCAAGACAAGAGTGATGAAGTTGTTTTTTTATACCCAAACGCCTATAACTTGAATCGCTATATTAAAATACGCTGAATTGCTCGTCGTATTTACATGCCATGTTCGGCATGTTGTTGTTGTTCATTTCAAGTACACTAGATCCTTTTTAAGCTCCTATCATTTTGTTTTCACATTTCTATTAATCCCTAGATATTTGTTAATTCATTTCGTCTTACCTCCTGGAGATATATTGTATCTAAGGCATGTATTACATGTTTTCTAAACTCAAAAATAGCTCAGCCAGTGCTAAACTATTGCACGGCTTTCCATACGGCAAGCCCTGCACTCCTCAGCTATATTTTTTACTGTTTTTGCCAGCATCAAATAATTTCAGAAACCAGTTCTTAGCTCAGAAGAGCCACTTTATCCATCTTTTTGAAAATTTTAAGTCAAATGGGACATGGCCCTAAAGGTTTTGTTTAGGTCATGATTTTTTTGTCAAAAATTCGATTTTTATATCGATTTACTCATTAAATTTCGACATGACACTTGCCAAGCAAGTAAAGCATGCGCACATTGGGCAGAAAACCGTGTGACCCGATTTGGCTTCAGTTTCATATCTGTATATAGCTAATCTGTGGCGCAGCCTTCGTACAAGCTTGTTGTGACAGGCTTGTTACAACTTGATGACTATAACAACTTGTCAACAAGTTGCTCCAACAAGCTTGGTACAGCTTGTTGTCGACAAGCTTGGAACAAGTTGTTCCAACAACTTGCTACAAGTCTGCAAGCCAACAAGTTGTAGCAAGCTTGATGTCAACAAGCTTGCTACAACCTGTTGTCTCAACAAGCTTGTTACAACTTGTCAACAAGCTTGCTACAAGCTTGTTGAGCTAACAAGTTGTCAACAAGATGTGAGATTTTTAGGTGTGTACCTGGCTGGTGGATCGTTGTTGCGCGTGGACACTTCGGCTTGGTAGACTACGTTTGATGTGAGGCATTTACCTTCAGCTGGGCATTTTTCCGGTAGTCTGCAGTTGCATTGTCGTTGTTTGCTTGTGTCGTTTGTGTTTGCGTTTGTCTGTTTTGTGTGTTTGTTCAGTATTTTCTTGTTGTGTTTGTTTATGAATGAGCGCATGTTGTCAAGACAGCCGTAGCTGATTCGTACGTTATGTCGATTGAAAATTTTATGGAGTTGATTGGAAGGTGGGAAGTGTTTGTCTAACAGATGTAGGAATTGTTGTCCGATGTTCGTTTTTACGTTTTTCGAATAAGGGGGGTTATACCAGATTATATGGCGATGCCGTTTACGTTTTTGCGTTGTGTTGCTGCTGTCGATGTCTACGTTGTTGGTTGGTTGCTCGTACGTAAGTGTTGCGTCGTAGTTGCTTTGTCTCAGTGCGTTGTTGTACAATTGAGACGCAGCGTCAAAAGTTGTTTTGTCGCATGATAATTTGTTGATTCGCTTGTTGATGGATAATGGAAGTTGTCGTGTGATAGCGGGTGGGTGATTGGAAAGGCGGTTGATGTACAGTGGGTCGTCGTTGGGTTTTCTGTAGGGTTTGTATGTTCCGTTAGCCAAGTCAAGTGTGACGTCAAGAAAATTTACCCGCTTCAAGTTGGCCGTGGCGGTGATTTTCAGCCCGAAATTCGAGAAAGTTTTAGTCAACTGTTTTCTGGCTTTGTCACATAATCTGCCTGATGTAGTGCGTATAACGGCGAGGCCGTCATCGCGGTACAGTCCGACGTTCTCCAGTTGCCCTTCAAGTTTATTCAAGATGAATAGACCGACGAGTTCGCAGATTTCGGCCCCATCAAAACTTCCCATCGTGACATCAAAAGCGTTTGCGGCATTCGACTTTGTCCACGTTTGGTTGTTGTTGAATAATAGTGATTGTCTAGCGTGCTTGATTATTTTGATGTCCTGATCACTAATTTTGGAAAACTGTTTAGCCCATTCAATTGCTTTGTCGAGTAGTTGCTCAGTAATTGATGGGTAGAATTCACATATGTCAAAGTTCAGGAAAGTGTGTTTGTCCTTGTTTTTGATATCCTTGAACCACGCGATCGTGTCATCGGTGTTGCGCCATTGGTTGCTGTTTGTCTGCTTGCGGATGTTGTTGTTAATACTGTCGAGGATTGTCTTACTAACCTTTCCGAGGTTGCTCTTGGCAGGATTAATAAGACGGCATTGCGGGTTATTTTCGAAGTTTTCTTTGTGGTCCTTAAGTGAGATAAACGCTGGTGTTTGGGCCATAGGTTCGATGCGATTATCGATTTCGAGTTTGGAGGCAATGGTTTTCAGTTCGTTATTGATGTCCTTCGCGGTGTTGACGTTGGCTATCTTGTATGCCTTGGTCAAAT